>NC_073271.2:25166947-25467909 GCF_029289425.2 Pan paniscus
CGTCTCAATTAAAAAAAAAAAAAAAAGTTGGGTCTTCAATAATTAAGCAACTCACTCTCATTCTTCTGCAGCAAATATACAGGGAATAAAATCACTATCAAAATTTATTAAAACTGGAAAGCACCTGGGTAATTCTCTAGTAACAACCTAATTTCTGAAAACAGACTTCCTAAATGTTCTTCATAACCCAACACAATCCAATCTTTTTTTTTTTTTTTAAAGACATTGTCTTGCTCTATTGTCCAGGCTGGAGTGCAGTGGTGCAATCTTGGCTCACTGCAACCTCCGCCCCGCCGGGTTCAAGCGATTTTCCTGCCTCAGCCTCCCAAGTAGCTGGGATTACAGGCATCCATCACCACACCCGGCTAATTTTTGTATTTTTAGTAGAGACAGGGTTTCACCATGTTGGCCAGGCTGGTCTCAAACTCCTGACCTCAAGTGATCTGCCCACCTCAGCCTCCCAAAGTGCTGGGATTACAGGCATGAGCCACCATACCAGGCCCCAATCTCTTTTTTTATTTCCACGCTCTTCTCAAGTGTTAACAATTCAATCTGCATAACAATGCTGACATAACATTTAATAACCCTCACCAAAAATCAACATTATAAATTTGAGAGTCTCCATGACTCCAACCAAAAAATATACAACAGAAATAAACTAGCAAAGTTTTAATACTTACAAGTGAAATTTTGCAAAAAATTCTTGGCCAATATGGAAGAACTCCTTTCACAGTTTCTGTGTCTCTCTCTGTACACATGGTTCCAAATTCCTGCATAGCCTAAAAGTAAGTTATTAACATCATTAGGATTAACAACCATAATACTGGCTATAGATTATTCTATTCTGGAAGCTTTGTCTATTTTATGTAATAGGAGAATACACTATTTCTCTTTATGCCATATGAGACTAGTTTGAAGAGCTCTTTCACAGGCTACTATGGTAGAAACTCTTCAGTTGTTTTTTAAAAAATAAAACATCTACAAACAAAAAAAACTCATTTAAAGTTACAAGGTCAAAGTTACATTCCCTAATGGGAAAAACTATACAGCCAAAATTCCAAAGCACTTTAAAAAAGTTCACTGTAACAAACTAATTTACGACCTAGAAAATAAATATCAACTAAGTTTAAGACTCTGTGTCAGAAAAAAGTACAATTATAAAAGAACTTAGCAATAAATTGTTCATTTTTCTTTTTTTTTTTTTTTTTTTGAGACGGAGTCTCGCTCTGTTGCCCAGGCTGGAGTGCAGTGGCGCGATCTCGGCTCACTGCAAGCTCCACCTCCCGGGTTCACACCATTCTCCTGCCTCAGCCTCCCGAGTAGCTGGGACTACACATTTTTCTTTACATAAAACATGCTAATGACATTTTATTTTAACAAAGGGATTTTCTTGATAATTTTTATGAAAACAAGAAAACTTGCTTTTAATTTTGTGGTGACATCTTTCTTTGAAAGTTTCCGCAGCACCATTCGGAAATCAGAATCTACAAGACTGTCAATTTCTTCAGCTCCTTGAATAGCAGGAACATAACCTAGGTCACTCTGAGATGTTCCAAAACCAATAAATCCAGGCACTGTTCCCTGTTCTTTGGCAAGGAGTTCTGCAGCTCGGCCACTGTTTGAAGGCTGATAAGAAAATTACGGAGAAAAAAAGTCAGAGTCCAGGAAGGGTTCAAAACTTAACTTTATAATTCCTTGGCTATTCCCATGGTCAGAATGAGCTTTTATTTTATTTTTTCCTAGCCTAAAATTTCATCTATTGCAAAGTTCCCCAAAGATTAATGGTTTTCTTGCCAAGAATCCATCAATACTGATCCTAGAAATTATTCCGTTTCCTAAACATTAGAATGTTTTGTAAACCGTGGATACAATCCATTAGTGGCTCATGATATCAATATAATGGACCATGACAGAATTTTAAAGAAATTGATTAAAATTTTTAAAATCAGAATGTATCACATGCAGGAAAATTTTCATAAATGCTGTTTTATGAATTTTTATTTCTAACTTTCATATAAATAGTATGTATACACATATGTATACTATGTAATGATGTAAAATGAACTCATAAATAGAACCCATCCTTTCATTCACCCATTAAATGAACAAATATTTATTAAACAATCACAATGGCCCAGGTCTAATGATAGCTGCCTCTAGACTGAGAGTTCCTTGAGAGTGGATACACTCATTTCCACATACTCCAAAGCCTAGCCTAACCTCTTTGGGCTAAAATTACATTATTATAGCCATAAAAATCAATACAACAGTCAATCTATAATACAGACTCCTTTGTTTTGAATCATAGTCAGTGGTTTCTTTGACTGATACACAATATAGTAGTCTTCTACTAAAAGGAGGTGAGTTGATACAGAGAAAGAAAATATTTGAACTGCTAAAAGAAATTAACTTATTGTTATCTAAACAGAAAATGCTTCAGTTTGACCACCAAGCTGACATCACAACCCATCTAAAGTCATCTATTTCTTATTTCTCTATAAGGATGTTTGCCAACGGTTATCCAAATGTGTGATTCAAATTGCTCATACCGGCCGGGCACAGTGGCTCACGCCTGTAATCTCAGCACTTTGGAAGGCCGAGGCGGGCAGATCACGAGGTCAGGAGTTCGAGACCAGCCTGGCCAACATGGTGAAACCCCATCTCTACCAAAGATACAAAAAATTAACTGGGCGTGGTGGCGCACACCTGTAATCCCAGCTACTCGGGAGGCTGAGGCAAGAGAATCGCTTGAACTGGAAGGCGGAGGTTGCAATGAGCCAAGACTGTGCCATTGCACTCCAGCCTGGGTGACAGGGCGAGACTCTGTCTCAAAAAAAAAAAAAACAAACAAATTGCTCATACCGGCCAGGCAAGGTGGCTCATGCCTGTAATCCCAACACTTTGGGAGGTCAAGGCGGGTGGATCACTTGAGCCCTGAAGTTCGAAACCAGCCTCGGCAACATGGCAAAACCCTGTCTCTACTAAAAACACAAAAATTAGCCAGGCGTGGTGGCATGTGCCTGTAATCCCACCTACTCAGGAGGCTGAGTCATGAGAATTGCTTGAACCTGGGAGGCTGAGGTTGCAGTGAGTCAAGATTGTGCTACTGCACTCCACCCAGGGCAACAGAGCGAGGCTCTGTCTCAAAAAAAAAAAAAAAAATTGCTAATACCTAGCAAAAGTGTGTTTGGAAAATTCATCTGACAAGGAATAATCTGGCCTACTTCCTAAACTGAATTGAGTGAACAGGAAAGAAAATGATGGCCTGCATTACATTTGTTTTCAATCTGTAGCATTTAAGACTAATTCCAAAAAAGGTTCTCTATTTTTTTTTTTTAAGTGAAAGTAAGTTTATTAAGAAAATAGGTCAGGCGCGGTGGTTCATGTCTGTAATCCCCGCACTTTGGGAGGCTGAGGAGGGAGATCACCTGAGATCAGGAGTTCAAGACCAGACTGGCCAACATGGTGAAACGCCATCTCTACTAAAAATACAAAATTAGCCAGGCATGGTGGCACATGCCTTTAATCCCAGCTACTTGGGAGGCTGAGGCAGGAGAATTGCTTGAACCCAGGGGGCAGAGATTGCAGTGAGTCGAGATCGCGCCATTGCACTCCAGCCTGGGCAAAAAGAGCGAAACTCCATTTCAAAAAAAAAAAAGAAAAGAATAAAAGAATGGCTACTCCATAGGCAAAGCAGCTGTTCTCTATTTTTTAAGTTTATTAAAATGAATTAATATTAATTATTCAATTCACCTTTCTCAATATTGGTACATGAATAAAGAGCCACAAAGGAAGTAGTTAGTGAATTATAATTCTTAAACTAAATATGATGACTTTAGGGTATCAGAATTTTCTACAATCTCATGTGTAAATGGTTTTATTATGAAACAGAATAAAAAACTAACTATTGCTAACATCTAAAGGAGTTGAGGCTGAAATAACAGAATTAGGAGTGATAACTAGGGGCAAAAGAGAAGGTATCAAATTTCCAGTCTCCAATTTAAAAGTAACAAGTTACTTTTAAATGCACTATCTTTTTTTAATGTCTACTTTAAATTTAAAATATAGTTACTCTTATGATCTTTGTATGTTAAGTGCTATACCCATAGTTCAATAAAAATTAAGAAACAATTCTATTTATGGCACTTATTTTTTTTTTGTACTATGCCTACTTCTGTCTACACTCTTTCATGCCTAGCTTCTAGAGTTATCTGTGGTGGCAATCCTGAGTCTACAAAGACCAAACCAAGGAAGACTTACAAGACCTTTCACCATCTAACCTCAACTTTTCCCAGTCTTATCTCCTGCCACTTTTCCTTCCCTTGCCCCACTTCCTTCTCCCTTCTTCAAATTATGCTGCCATCATTCATGCCCTAGTAGCAAACTGAATTCGAAGTTCTCTGAGGCAGGGCATGGTGGCTCACACCTGTAATCCCAGCACTTTAGGAGGCTGAGCGTATCTTTGGGCAGATCACTTCAGGCCAAGAGTTTGAGACCAGCCTAGCCAACATGGCAAAACCCTGTTTCTATTAAAAATACAAAAAATTAGCCGGGTGTGATGGTGCACGCCTGTAATCCCAGCTACTCGAGAGGCTGAGGCAACAAAACTGCTTGAACCTGGGAGGTGGAGGTTGCAGTGACCCGAGACTCTGTCTCAAAAAAAAAAAAAAAAAAAAAGTTATCTATGTGATGGCCTTTCACAATTTGATCTTTATATAACCTTTTCTCTCTACCTGAAAACGCTTCCTTTCTTTTCACTGTCTGACAAACTCCTACTCATCTTTCAAACTCATGTTTGCAACACTTGCCTTCCTCCATTCTCTTCCATTCTCCCACATTCTTTCTTCTAATACCTGCATCATAATTCTTTAACATTTGCTTACATATGTGTCTGTATCATCAAACTAATAGTTCAAGAACAGCAGACATCTATTATCTCTGAATACCTGACATCCAGGATCAAAGTCTTCTATTGAAGACTTTGCCACATTAAAGTTAAAATCCCAACTCCACAACTTCCTGGCTACATGAGCTTAGGCAAGCTAATTTCTCTAAACCTCAGTTTCACCACATTTAAAATGAGATATGAGTAATTAATTCATTAGTTGGGTTGTTTTCATGATTAAGCATAAGTTTTTAAATCACCATAGTAATAACTGATTCCAGCAAGAATCAAAGGGTGCTCAAACCATTAGGTGAAAGTTTGTGGAAGAGCAGGACATTCACAGTTTCAAACTAACATATTATTTGTTATTGGCCAATGGAAAAATATAACTTTATAATGAACAACACCTTAACCAAGTAATTAAACAAATACCACCAATAAGGGGACAAACAGGTGCGAAGTGCCCCTGGTGTGATGCACTGAGAAAGACTCATCATCTACGAAAAATTCCTTCTAAAAATTGTTTAGCCTGAATCTAATCATAAGGAAAAAACTAGATGAATCTGAATTAATCAAACAAATGGCCCAGGCTCTTCCAAATTTTGTTAAAAAAGACACTCCTCTCCCCGCTTAAACAGTACTGAGAAACTGTCTAGAACAAAGAAACCCAAATGGTAACTAAATGGAATGAGTGATCCTTGACTGAATCTCAGATGTTAAAACGGTTTATCTTTTTAAAAAAGTCCCAGCCTGGGCAACATGGTAAAACTCTGTCCCTACAAAAATAAGCTAGCCGTGATGGCCTGTACCTGTAGTCCTAGCTACTGGAAAGGCTAAGCTGGGAGGATCACTTGAACCCGAGAGGCGGAGATTGCAGTGAGCCAAGTTCACGCCTCTGCACTCCAGCCTGGGTAACAGAGCCAGACTCTGTCCCCGAAAAAAAAAAAAAAAGATTAGCCAGGAGTCCTAGCTACTAAGGAGGCTGAGGTGGGAGGACTGACCGCTTGAGCCCAAGAGGTTGACACTGCAGTGGGCCATGATCATACCACCACACTCCAGGTTTGGAGACAGAGCGACCCTGTCTTACAAAAAAAAGAAAAAAGAGAACATTATTGGGATAACTACAGAAGTCTACATACAAGGCTGTATCCTGGATTACAGTATTATACAAAAGTCAAAGTTTCTGCATACTATAACCATTATTATAATTGCTGCAGGCTAGAAAATGGCATTGTTTTTAGAAGATACATGCTGATGTATTTAGGAGTTAAGAGTCCCGACTTCTGCAACTAACACTTATAAGTTCAGAAAAATACATAAATTAAGAGAGAGAAAGCAAATGCAACCAAGTATTAGCAATTGGTAAGTGTAGGTAAAGAGTATATGGGATGTCGTTCTAATATTCTTGCAACTTTTCCTCATAAGAACTTTTCAAATATAAAACATTTGAGAAAATCTGTTAAATAAAAAACATTAAAAGATGCAAGTAAAGTGCTTAGCACAGTAACACAACAGGTTGCTATAACTGTTAATACTGTTATTATCTTCCAAAACAGATTAAGTGACAGATCTAAGAAAATGTGACATTGAAATCACTAGAATTAACTACATCAGAAACAGGAAAAAAAAGCATTCTCATAAAATTGGACTGTGCTATAATAAATCTAACGCCATAAAAAAATACCATTACAAAACCCCTCATCGTGTAGTTTTACACGAATCCACTTTAAGGTCGTCTTTAAGCAAGTACTTAGTGAGCGTCTATTAGGTGCCAGTCTGTTCTAGGCTCCGAGGATAAAAACATTTGCTTTCAAAATACTTACGTCCTAGTGAACCAAGACAATAAATGTCATAAATACAATGGAGTAAAATAAAGTAGGAAGAACAGGGAGTGGGGAAGGGCTACCAAGAGGGTGATCATGGGAGACCTCACTGAGGTGTCGAGAGCAAAGTTTGGAGCCACCTAACTGAAGAGCGTTGGGAGCCGGCCAGGTAGTCAAGGCACAATGAAGAGATCAGTGTGGCTGGATGAAGTAAGCCAAGAGGAGGGAGTTGAAGATGGGACTGCAGATGGAAAGGGGTAACAGGCAGTCCAGAAACCAAATATACCATCCTAAGAGCTTTAGCTTAGGAGAAGCCACTGTAGGTAGCAAAGGAGAGGCACAATCTGCGGTAACCTCCACAGTGGGTTCACTTTAACATTCTCCTAACTCTCCTTCTTCCTAGCGCCGCCCTCCCCCAACCAACCCGCTACCTCGGCCAGATCACCTTCCAGTGAACCTGACACATTATCATTTCTTCATGAATATTATGGGTGTGTGCTCGGATGGGGACAGCTCTGGCATGGTACATCTTTTCTCTCACGATTCCCCAATCTGCTCAGAGATAACACAAACCGCTCTCAGGGACGCACACACAACAGAGAGGTCACACTCGACAGGGAAACACACGCCTCCCTACAGCCGCGCTCCACACACCCTCCAGCAACGCGCTGGGCGGTGCCAGCCGCCTCGAAGCGAGGCTCCCGGGTCGGCCGAGCCAGCCCCCGCTCACCCTCAGGTTCCCTTTAGTTCGCTGCTTGTTCTTCCCGCCCATGGTCGCGGTTGCAGCTGTACTCTGAGCACTCAGACCCCGGTTGACACGTCCGGGACACAACTTCCGGCTTCTGGCGGCGGAAGAGGACACCCTGTAATAACTTCCCCCGGGCCCTTTTCCGCCACCTACCCTGTCCATTTGCTGCCCCACTTCCGCTCCCGCCTCCCGCTGTGTCCCTGACCATCCGCTACCGGAGACGTCACAGCTAAAGCCACGCCTGTCTGAGTGATGTCATTCCTGGCCAATAGGAAGCCAAGCATTGGACCCGTGGCGCCAAATCCTGTCCTCCCCGCTTTCAGAAGCTAGGTTTGTTCCTTGCTTAGAGGTTAGGAAACTGGCGTGAATCATCAGAGGGGCAGTTTCACCTAAGGGTAGCATTAGAATGTTATGGTAGAGGCTGTGGGAAGATGGGAATGTTTTAGACTTCCAACATGATGCAATCATCAGTATCACCTGGGCGTTTTTTAGAAAAGGCCAACTCGGGCCCCTCAGAACTCCTGAATCAGATCCTGCATTTTGACAGTATTCCCAAGTCTTGTTAAAATTTGATTACTGCTGTAGGCAATATTCTCTCTAAATCTCCCCTCCCCGTCCCCTTTTATTCATATTGAAACGGTTAACGTGCAGTTTAGGAAAGAGGATAATGTGGGAGTCCCTATTAAAATTTGAAATGTACAAATCCTGTAACCTATTGATTGTGCGACTCAGAATCACACCAGAGAAACAAGTAAATGTGTGCTGGTTATTGTTTCTTGTCCACGCAGTCACCCTTTTATACTCAACTCCATGTTGCTGGGGGGGCTTCTGCTAGATTCCACCAACAGGACGAACTAGAGGGAAACAAAGGCAAGAGGAAGAAGGGACTTGCTCCATTCTGTAAGCATCATGCCACAGAATTACAGAATTCTGTAAGCATTCTGTAAGCATCCATCCTTTTTCCAACAATCACAGAATCAGCCTTATTGCACCCCTCAGAGATCACAGCAGCAGTCAGTGCTCTCCTCAGAGATCTGAATTCTACCTTCATGCGGCCCCTCCCCTGAGCTCCTGAGATAGCCAACGTTTGAGCCACCTCCTCAGAAGTTTGAGCCTCAACACCGTGGGATCCCTTCTTTGTGCTCCAGAGATCCAGTAACAGCCAGCCATCACCCTCTCTTCATTCTTCATAGGCCTGAACTAAGGTGTTCAGGGCCCTCCTTCAAGCTTTTAGGTACTTATGACTCCAACCACTTCTTTTGTTCCATCCTTTCCTAGCTCTAGGAATGGTAGCTGCTACCTGCAGTGATTACCTCTGTTACCTTTTATAATTCCTTTTGACCAATTTCCCATATTAAAATATTTCTCAATAACTAATGTGATTTCTGTTTTCCTGACTGGACCCTGATTTTAAAATGCACACAAAAGCCGGGTGCGGTGGCTGACGCCTGTAATCCCACCACTTTGGGGGGCCAAGGCAGGTGGATCACCTGAAGTCAGGAGTTCGAGACCAGCCTGGCCAACATGGCAAAAACCCATCGCTACTAAAAATATGAAAATTAGCTGGGCGTGGTGGCAGGCGCCTGCAATCCCAGCTACTTGGAAGGCTGAGGCATGAGAATCTCTTGAACCCGGGAGGCGAAGGTTGCAGTGAGCCAAGATCACGCCACTGCACTCCAGCCTGGGTGACAGAGCAGACTGTCTCAGAAAAAAGTCACACAAAGAGACATATTACAGGATGTTCACAAAAACTTTATAATAGGAAGATAATTGTAAGCAACCTATGTCTATATATTGGAGAACTGCTAAATAAATTATATGTATTCAGTAAGCTATTAGGCAGCATTTAAGAAGAATAAGTTTTATCTGTACACACATAGGAAGAATTCTAAGACACATTCTTAAATAAAAAGCAAATACCAAGTAATATGTACAGTATGATACCATTTGTGTTTTTAAAACCCACAACACAATAATATATATATATTTATGCATATATATATAATATAAATACAGAGAATAGGCCGGGTGCGGTGGCTCACGCCTGTAATCCCAACACTTGGGGAGGCCAAGGTGGGTGGATTGCTTGAGGTCAGGAGTTTGAGACAAGCCTGGCCAACATGGTGGAACCCCGTTGCTACTAAAATACAAAAATTAGCTGGGCATGGTGGCAGGCAGCTGTAATCCCAGCTACTAGGGAGGCTGAGGCAGGAGAATTGCTTGAACCCAGGAGGTGGAGGTTGCAGTGAGCCAAGATCGTGCCTCTGCACTTCAGCCTGGGTGACAAAGTGAGACTCCGTCTCAAAAAAAAAAAAAAAAAATAGAATAAAGATCTGCAAGAATACATACCAGTCTGATCATTGTAGTTACTTTTTGTGGGAAAAAGTGGCAAGAAAAGACATTAGGGTTAAGAGTTATAGTCAAAGGAAATTAAGCCTTATCTGTAAGATTTTATTTTATACAAGGACAACATCTTCATATATTAATTATGTAATTAAAAATCAACTCAGGCTGGGTGCAGTGACCGATGCCTATAATCCCAGCACTTTGGGAGGCCAAGGCGGGTGGATCACCTGAGATCAGGAATTCAAGACCAGCCCGGCCACGATGGTGAAACCTCGTCTCTACCAAAAATACAAAAACTAGCTAGGCACGGTGGCACGCACCTGTAACCCCAGCTACGTGGGAGGCTGAGGCAGGAGAATTGCTTGAACCCAGGAGGCAGAGGTTGCAGTGAGCCGAGATCGCGCCACTGCACCCCAGCCTGGGCAACAGAACAAGACTCCGTCTCAAAAAAAAAAAAAAAAAAAATCAACTCAACAAATATTAAATTGTTTAAAATAAATCATTGGTTACATATATCATGGTACATTGGTTATACAAATTGTAGTGTCCTCATTCTTGAGAGTTATACAATATAGCTGCAAACAGTTTAACACATTGGAAACACTACTAGATATCATGCCATTCACTGAAAATGTGGGTGTCACATATCAAAAATGCTACAGAAGGGGAAGATTAACATGTGCTTGAGTAGTCAGATAGGCTTTCCAAGCCAAAGCCCAAAGCTTGGAAAACATTAGGAAAAGTAAAATAAAAGGGAGAACATTCAAAATGGGGACGAGAGAGGGACAGAGACAGTGAGTTGGATTAGCACAGATTTCGGAAAGGACAGTCAAGAATCTAGCCTGACTTCAGTACAGACTTACCCAGGGGAAAAAAAAAAAAAAACTTCAAGGACAAGACTGGCATGATTATCTGTGCTCCTATTTACTAATTGTTTCCTAAATTTTGTCTGTTCCTGCTGGAAATATCTCTTGATTTCATTTCCTTGTATTCTGACGAGACTTTCCACCTTTCGCAACAGGGATCCATGCCTCTTGCCATGTTCCTCAACTACTCCAGGCCACTCAGATCTCTCTTCGATTTTCCTAGGACATCAACTTATAACTGGTTTATTTTTTTACCCAGAAGTCAGTAGGATATTACTGCTTTGGGAACTTGAAAATAGTCTCATTGATTTAACAGTTTCTCATGTTTAGATTTTCCAGCAAGTCTGTAAATCCTTTGAAGGTGAGGCTATCTCCATGGTACTCTAAACAGTGCCTGCCAAAGTAGATACCCGCAAATTTGTTTTAATTGATTCATACAAGGTTTTAGAAATCAGAAAATAATTGTTTCTATCAATACAGTAGGTGATAGGCAGAAAAGGTTTGGACAGAAGAACATTAAAAATAATGTTTAATTTTTGTCAAAATGTAAATGTTTATGTCAAGAAATGTCGGCTGGGTGCAGTGGCTCACGCCTGTAATCCCAACGCTTTGGGAGGCCAAGCCAGGAGGATTACCTGAGGTCAGGCGCTCGAGACCAGCCTGGCCAACATGGTGAAAACTTGTCTCTACCAAAAATACAAAAATTAGCCAGGCGTGGTGGTGCGTGCCTGTAATCCTACATACTCAGGAGTCTGAGACAGGAGAATCACTTGAACCCACGATGCAGAGGTTGCACTGAGCTGAGGTCACACCACTGCACTCCAGCCTGGGCAACAGAGCAAGACTCTGTCTCAAAAGAAAAAAAGAAAAAAGAAATGTCAATACTTTTAAGGCCAAGATTAGCAACTCTTCAGAAACCAGGTTGGGAGTTAAAAAAAAGAGACTTGAAACCCTCCCTTCTTCATTCATAATTATTAATATTATAAATTCTTGTTTTCACAGATTAAGAGTTACACATCAGAATTATAGCCTTTTTTCCCTAAGTAAATATTGGGCATGCCTTACAGAAGTCTGATGTTAAAATAATCTTACCCATCCAGACAAGTTTCTGAGGAGGAAAATCAGACATCAAGCACTTAAAAATATATTTCGGCTGGGCCAGGTGGCTCACACCTGTAATCCCAACACTTTGGGAGGCTGAGGCGGGTGAATCATGAGGTCAGGAGATCTAGACCATCCTGGCTAACATGGTGAAACCCCATCTCTACTAAAAATACAAAAAATTTGCTGGACATGGTAGCAGGCGCCTGTAGTCTCAGCTACTTGGGAGACTGAGGCAGGAGAATGGCATGAACCCAGGAGGCAGACCTTACAGTGAGCCGAGATCGTGCCACTGCACTCTAGCCTGGGCAACAGAGCGAGACTCCGTCTCAAAACAAAACAAAACAACTCAGCATTAATTAATCTTTATTAAACTTGGTGGTACTTTACCTTCAACTGTTATTAAGATGTATTTTTTGGGGGGGGTACAAATACTTTTTCATGGGTTTAAAGTTTTTCTTTTTCTTTTTAATCTACTGGAAAATCATGCAATGCTGCGAGCATTGGACACAATCCAGGGCCACAAGTCTGCATACTCCTTTGCTACTGGTCCTATAATGGCAGAACCTTTCATTTTGCCTTTATTATTCACTATGACCCCTGCATTATCTTCGGAATAAAGAAACACACCATCTTTTCTCCGGTATGACTTTGGTTGTCGAATGACCGCTGCTGGATGTACCATTTTTCTGAGCTCTGGTTTGCCCTTCTTGACTGTGGCCATCACCATGTCACCCACACTAGCAGCAGAAAGTCTGTTCAGCTGTCCCTTGATCCCCTTCATGGAGATGATATACAGGTTTTTGGCTCCTGTGTTGTCAGCAGTTGATCACAGCTCCTACTGGAAGACCCAAGGAAATCCAGAAGTTCACACCAGAGGACCTACCACGTCCTTGCTTTGACATCTTGAACGCTGGAAAGAAGGAAAAAAGTATTTTTAAATTCTTTTTAAGCAAACTTCTTATTTAAATAGCAGCAACACTACATAGGTAATATATGCCAGCAGAGCATTTGTTTGTCAACTGAGATCTGTAGAGTCAATTGAGAAAATAAGACATAATAGTTTGCTAACATTACAAAATAAATGTACAATAAGAATAATTTCAGAATATACCAGCTGTAACTCATCACAATTCAACATGAGATTGGGGTGAGGACAAATGTCCAAACTATATCAGAGGGATTTAAAAGAAAAGAAAATAACCATAATAGTACTAGAGGAATATATAGGTGAATTTCCAGTTCAAAATAGCATCTGCTAGCAGCCCCTCTCAAATTCACATACACACAAAAAAACTGATGAAAACATTGAAGAAGACAAAAACACCACAACTAAAATTAAAACTGATGAAAAACAGATTTCCAGAATCTAGAAGGAAACTGTAATACTGAGTCTGGACTCAGGAAGTCAAGAAGGCAGGAAGGAGATACAGACACATGTATATATTATTTCCTTACCACATAAAACTGTGTCCTTTCCACGGTGGCTCATGCCTGTAATCCCAGCACTTTGGGAGGCCGAGGCGGGTGGATCACGAGGTCAGGAGATCGAGACCATCCTGGCTAACACGGTGAAACCCCGTCTCTACTAAAAACACAAAAAATTAGCCGGGCGTGGTGGCGGACGCCTGTAGTCCCAGCTACTCGAGAGGCTGAGGCAGAAGAATGGTGTGAACCCGGGAGGCGGAGCTTGCAGTGAGCCGAGATCGCACCACTGCACTCCAGCCTGGGCGACAGAGCGAGACTCCCTCTCAAAAACAAACAAACAAAAAAAAACTGTGTCCTTTCTTGCTGGTCTAACCCCTACTCCTATGTGCCCTACAAAGCCCTTTCTTCCCACATATTCTTTGGAATTGCAGCTTCGGTGATTAGCCAATATTCACCCTCAACACGTGTTTACAGTTTGGCTAATGACAGTGCTTCCATAGCAGCCTCTCATGAGTGCTGTTTATTGTCTAAAATCCTACCTACCTCAGGGGTCTGCAGATAAGAATAGGATCTTCTTTGCTTCCACTTTCCTTAAAACAATAAATCATTGTTTTTGGGCTGCTGTCAACAGAATACACCTTCTGACATCTGTCCTCTTACCAGCCTCCTGGTCACTCCCTTTTAGTCTCTAAAGACTTAGCACTTGGCTCTCCACCCTCATTCCAAACATCATCCTGGATGGTCTTTTTAAAGTCCTAATTAGGTTCATGTGGCATATCTGTCAATTGCTTGGCCTCTCAGTTATAAAAATCTTCATCTCTCATATCCTTTTCCTCCATTCCACTTCATCTACCACACCACAGTCACATCCTGATATTAATACTTAAATTTTCCCAATTTCACCCCACTCTTGGGTCACAATCTCTCTTGCCAGATTCCTCATTTAACTGTTTCCACCTAGACATTCTTCAAGGAAATCTTAACCTTGCATTGGCCCTTATATTTTCTCGCTAACTTTAAGGACTCTTTTCTCTTTACTCCCTTCATTGTTCACTTTAGAGTTCATGATCTTTTGTGTCAATCACTCTCTTGCCAATACCACGAAGTCTCTTGTACATCTGCTCTTTCAGCCTATTCATCTGGAGAAACCAAACACTACACAAAGCCAATTATTTGTTTTCAGCTTTTTTTTTTCCAGAGAAAAGTTGAACACTACCTGGAAAACAAACAATTTAGTCAACAGAAGCTTTAGACCACTAAGAATTAATTATCCCATGCCTTAGTTGTGTCTTCAATACAGCCCAACAAATGTACCATACTTCCGTAATGTCTTAGGACTCCCAGCAATTAATTATTTGAACACTTCTTCAAAACTCTGACCATTCTACCTTCCTCCTTGACTTCAACAGATGAGTTTTCCTCCAATTTCACAGTGAGAGGTGACAGCGTGCTGGCAGTCCTCACAGCCCTGGCTCGCTCTCGGCGCCTCCTCTGCCTGGGGTCCCACTTTGGCGGCACTTGTGGAGCCCTTCAGCCCGCCGCTGCACTGTGGGAGCCCCTTTCTGGGCTGACGAAGGGCGGAGCCTGCTCCCTCAACTTGCGGGGAGGCGTGGAGGGAGAGGCGCAGGCGGGAACCCGGGCTGCGCGCGGTGCTTGCGGGCCAGCGTGAGTTCCGGGTGGGCGTGGGCTCGGCGGACCCTGCGCTCCGAGCGGCCTGCCTGCCCGCCCCGCCGGCCCCGGGCAGTGAGGGGCTTAGCACCTGGGCCAGCAGCTGCTGTGCTCAATTTCTCGCTGGGCCTTAGCTGCCTTCCCGCAGGGCAAGGCTCGGGACCTGCAGCCCGCCATGCCTGAGCCTCCCCTCCCCGCTTCCGTGGCTCCTGTGCAGCCTGAGCCTCCCCGACAAGCGCCACCCCCTACTCCACGGCACCCAGTCCCATCAACCACCCAAGGGCTGAGGAGTGCGGGCGCACGGCGGGGGACTGGCAAGCAGCTCCACCTGCAGCCTCGGTACGGGATCCACTGGATGAAGCCAGCTGGGCTCCTGAGTCTGGTGGGGACGTGGAGAACCTTTATGTCTAGCTCAGGGATTGTAAATACACCAATCGGCACTCTGTATCTAGCTCAAGGTTTGTAAACACACCAATCAGCACCCTGTGTCTAGCTCAGGGTTTGCGAATGCACCAATCGACACTCTGTATCTAGCTACTCTGGTGGGGACTTGGAGAACCTTTATGTGGACACTCTGTACCTAGCTAATCTAGTGGGGAGGTGGAGAAACTTTGTGTCTAGCTCAGGGATTGTAAACGCACCAATCAGCACCCTGTCAAAACAGACCACTCGGCTCTCTGTAAAATGGACCAATCAGCAGGATGTGGGTGGGGCCAGATAAGAGAATAAAAGCAGGCTGCGGGAGCTAGCAGTGACAACCTGCTCTGCTCCCCTTACATACTGCAGAAGCTTTGTTTTTTTTTTCTCTTTGCAATAAATCTTGCTACTGCTCACTCTTTGGGTCCACACTGCTTTTATGAGCTGTAACACTCACCACGAAAGTCTGCAGCTTCACTCCTGAAGCCAGCAAGACCAGGAGCCCACAGGGAGGAACGAACAACTCCAGACACACCGCCTTAAGAGCTGTAACACTCACTGCGAAGACCTGCAGCTTCACTCTTGAGCCAGCGAGACCACGAGCCCACCAGGAGGAAGAAACTCAACACATCCGAACATCAGAAGGAACAAACTCCAGACGTGCCATCTTAAGAGCTGTAACACTCACCATGAGGGTCCGAGGCTTCATTCTTGAAGTCAGTGAGACCAAGAACCCACCAATTCTGGATACAAGAGGACAAGAGAATCAGATTATAATCCTTATCTTTTCAATAACAAACATATAAATTGTTTTCAATAACAAACATATAAATTGGGCTGATGATTATTATACACGTTTAACTAAATCGGTGTTAGAATAGTAAAATTCTCTGATACTCTCTGAAATGTTCTTTCATTGCCCTTCCCATTTCCCTAGGATGTTTCTGACCTCCCCCTGATTCCTGGCTAAAGTGTTAATTGCTGATTTATCAGGCTTCTAAAACCCCATTCCAGCCCTAGACATGTGGCTATTCCAATGGATGGTGATCAGGTCATATTGGTTGTTAACTATGTTGAATATCCCTTCCCACGAAACTTCCATCTTCAATTATAGTCGCTCCATAATTCTGTTAAAAAAATAAGTGTTAAAGATGGGGGGGAGAAAAATGTATGCACAAGGCTAGTCATTGCTGCACCTTTTTTTTTTTTTTGAGAAGGAGTCTCGCTGTGTCACCGAGGTTAGAGTGCAGTGGCGTGATCTTGGCTCACTGCAACCTCTGCCTTCCGGGTTCAAGCGATTCTCCTGCCTCAGCCTCCCGAGGAGCTGGGATTACAGGCGCCTGCCACCACACCTGGCTAATTTTTTGTATTTTTGGTACAGACAGGGTTTCACCATGTTGGCCAGGCTGGTCTCGAACTCCTGACCTCAGGTGATCCACCCACCTCGGCCTCCCAAAGTGGTGAGATTACAGGCGTGAGCCGCCGCACCCAGCCTAATTTTTTTTTTTTTTGAAGAAAACCCCGCATATACACACATGCAAAAATAAGATACTAGAAAATAAAATGTAAAACCAAAATTTAATATTGTCTTTTTGGACACAGGATTGTGGGTGACTTTAAAATCCAGTTATTTCTACTCTTCCTATAATGATACATATTATGTGTAATCATATATATAATACATATATGTAATACGTTATATATAACATATAAATAATATATATAATTTGTTGGTGGGAGGAACAAGGGAAAGCAGGTTTACAAAATCTGAAAAGCCAAATGCCCCAGTGGGGAAAAAACCCCCCATTTCGGTAATTCCCTGGTTAAAATCGAGGAACACCCTGGACTTCGAAGGCACCAGCTGGGTCCCAGGGTGCACCATTCCTCTAATCCCCCAGTTGCAGCAACATCTGGGAAGTCCCGAGAATGGGGATCTATGCCTGTTTTTCCAAAAGATAATAAGCGTCAACAACAACAAAAAATAAAAAGTCCAACTCCGCCCCAAAGCAGCATCTGGCTGGCCTGCGAGATGCCCACTGGGGAGGCGAGTCCGCAGCTTAGGACTCAAGCCCGGGGTCGGAAGCTATTGCCGAAATCCGAAACGCTGCGCTCGCAGCTGCAGTGACGCGACCTGCTCATAAGTCCCGGTGCTCACAGCATCCCGGCAACTTACGAGCTAGTGCTTCCGGGTCACCCCGGCCCAGGAAGGCGCACGCGCGAAGCATAGCGCGCTTCACTCCGCACTCTTAGGCTGCGTGTGAGGCCTGCGAGTGCTCGGGAGCTGCCGCAGTCACAAGAGAAAGCCTAGCTGTCAATGACAGCCCCAGAGCGCCTGGGCGCCTTGCGATACCCGGGTGTCTGTAGGCAGCCAGGAGACACTTCCAAGCTGATCTGGAATCTTTCCTCGCCCAGCTCTGTCCCTCGCAGGGATGGCAAAGGACATTACGACCTACATCCCTTCCCGGATCTGATGGCTTCAGATTGGCAGATTGTGTTAAAGTGGAAGGCTCGTGGTGCCCCTTTGCTGAGTTTTTATGGACTTAGTTTTCTCAAGTAGTTCTAATTATCGCTGGGGGGGGGGGGGGCGGGAACGTAATTTCTGCGTCTGCCCTTAAATACCTTTAAACCTTGGCTTCATTGCCGCTTTTATGGAATTTCACCCATAGTCTGTCTTTTTTAGTTTCCCTGATACGCGTCTTTCTTAATAATAATAATAATAATAATAAAATAGCACTTTGGGAGGCCGAGGCGGGCGGATTACCTGAGGTCGGGAGTTCAAGACCAGCCAGGCTAACATGGTGAAACCTACCTCTCTACTAAAAATACAAAAATTAGCGGGGTGCAGTGGCGCGCGCCTGTAATCCCAGCTACTCCGGAGGCTGAGGAAGAATTGCTTGAACCTGGGAGGCAGAGGTTGTGGTGAGCCTAGATCACGCCACCGCACTCGCACTCCAGCCTGGGCTACAGAGCGAGACTTCGTCTTAAAAAAAAAAAAACAAGGCATGTGGCCAGTATTCCCTGCCTATACTTGTTTTCTTTAGAAAAATGTAACTTTTAAACATAATTTGACTTGAAACGGTTTCTTTCCAGGATTTATCATTTTTTATAGGTGATTCCAGTTCAAACTATTTATTACATTAATATGTTGACAAATTGTCGTTGCTGAACAAATTTTTTATGTGCAATCATACGGAACATTTTATATTTAAGGATGTTTATATATCAAGTATATAATCATTGGCAGAAACTGGGCAGGGCGCGGTGGCTCACGCCTGTAATTCCAGCACTTTGAGAGGCTGAGGCAGGTGGATCATCTGAGGTCAAGACTTCAAAACCAGCCTGGCCAACATAGTGAATCCCTGTCTCTACTAAAAATACAAAAAATAGCGAGCGTGGTAGCACGCACCTGTAATCTCAGCTACTCGGGAGAATGAGGTGGGAGAATCACTTGAACCCCCGGTGGCGGAGGTTGCAGTAAGCCAAGATTGCGCCACTGCACTCCAGCCTGGGTGACTGACCCAGATTCTGTCTCCAGAAAAAAAAAAAAAGAGAAAGAAACCTAAGAAAGCTATATTGTTTATACTCTAACATTTCTAACATTTAACTACATTTATCCATTCTCAAAGGAAGTTGGTCATCACAAGATTGGAAAATCTGTACTTCCCTGGCTTAGTATGACTTAATCATAAACGTCTAAATTTGACAGATGTCCCAGGAAAGAAAACTTATAAAACTACTCTGCTGCATTCTATGTGTTTATGTGACATTTGAGATCTGCATATTATACATAGCAATCTGGTTTTTAATATAATGTACAGAGACTGAAAAAGTTTTAGCAGTTTAGCTGCCACTTTAGCTGCTTAAAGTAATATATGCATCATCTGCCCCCTTTGGTGGTAGGGATGTCAGATTCAATTCTCTGTAGGGTATTTCATACAAATCTGTTAGTCGCTGGAGGAATCAGAAACTAGACACACAACTGGTCCATCTGGCTGTCTGGTGGCAGCAGAGGAACTGGGATTTCCAGGGCAACTGACGGGGCGATCGGACAGGGCAGCAGGGAGGAAATCTGGGGACGTACATAAGATTTAGGTCCAATACAAGCACTGTGCTTTAAATACCATTCTGATTCTCATTTATGTTTAACCACCTTTATATTTAAGATCTATCCACATTGCCTTCTTCCATTTCATTCCTTCAGATTTCTACATTGTATTACATAATATATGCTGTCTTTTACTTACTGATTCATTTTGTGATGAGCATAGTTTGCCTACAACCTTTTACTAACTTAATGCATTGTCTCTCACCCCAACTCCATTCCTTAACCAAGTCTGACTGGTCAAGAAATATCCAACACCTGGTATCAACCTGCATCAACCTGCATGCTAGCAAATTAGCAAATAATAAATGCTTTTGGAACTGGTTTATGGAGGTCCTCAAAAACTGGGCGGTGTGTTTATTTAATGCTAGGTCAATTTGGCAAAAATAAATGTACAGAAAGCCATTTCCAGAACAAAAAATGTCAGAATACAATTTGCCAAACAAATTTTCTAAATTACTAATTTGATGAATTGTTGAGGCTTATTAAAAAAGTTTAAGCCCTACTAATGCCTCAGCCTTGTCTAAGGCAAGCCCAGGAGCAGGGGCAGAGCGTGAGTATACAAAAAGTGAGGAACTGCAAACTCCACTTCAGAAAAACTTCACCTATTTGTGTATCAAAAGGCTGGGGTAAATGCAAAACTAAAGCTCTGAAAAACTCTATTTGACAAACTAGCTTTCAACTGCTAGTAAAAAGCCTAGAAATTGGCCAGGCATGTTGGCTTATGCCTGTAATCCAAGCACATTGGGAAGCTGAGGTGGGAGGATCACCTGAGGTCAGGAGTTCAAGACCAGCCTGGCCAAAATGGTGAAACCCTGTCTCTACTAAAAAACACAAAAATTAGCCAGGCATGGTGGCGGGCGCCTGTAATCTCAGCTACTTGGGAGGCTGAGGCAGGGGAATCGCTTGAACTTGGGAGGCGGAGGTTGCAGTGAGCGGAGGTTGCACCATTGCACTCTAGCCTGGGCGACAGAGCAAGACTCCATCTATTTAAAAAAAAAAAAAGCCTAGAAATTAAACAAAACTGGTTTTATTTCATAAGACGTTTAGAGACAGGCAATGGCTGGTGTTGGGTCAGCAGCTCAACAATGTGGCAACTGGCATCTTCGTGGTTCTCTTGGCCCTTCCTTCTGTCATGGTTCAAATAACTCCTCCAGCTCCAGTCATCACTTTGGTGTTTATGGCAGTAAGGGGGGGAGGAGGTGGCCTAGCTGCATATGTATCTTTAATCAGGAAGTAAAAGTTTTCCCAGAATTCCCAAGGCCAAAGCTGTGTCCTGAGGCCACTGAGAGTTGTTAGTTGCAACAGAGGCTGAAAGGGGAGCAATTAGCTTTTCTGGGTTCTTTAGTGAAGGCAGGTAAGGGAGAAGGGGGTTGGGAATGGCTGGCAAATTGGAGCACCAACATTACCTTTATGGATAATTTCTTTTTCAAAATGGGCAGCTGATATGTGAAGAAATATCTAACAACAATTTTAAGGTTGTAATTTGAAACTCAGTTCTGCTTTCAATCATGACATTTTTAACAGATGCATTTCAGCTATACTATTTTTTCTTGTGCCCCACTCCCCAACATTCTAGAATGGAACTAAAATAAAATTACTTAATCTTTCAAGAAAAAGTGGGAAAAAAAAATCAAAAGGCCAACAGTGGCAAGATACTTTCAACTACTCTTGATGTCATTGTCCTTCTACACCAAAGAACATCTGGAAAACATCCCCACATCCTTTGGTGTTTAAGAACTGATAGAGCTGACCAAAGTCCATGTGGTTTCCCCTGGCTCCATTAACACTGAACACTTTTTCTTCAAAAATGGAAAATTTCCTTTGTCTTTCCATTTCATCATTTGTACCATCAAAAGGAATGTCTTCTCGATGGCGAATTAAAATTCTCTTCCAGTTTAATTTTCTGAGTCTGAAAAGAAATTTCAAAGTAAACATTTTCAAAATGTATATTCTAGAGCATTTAAAACAGAAGTTATAAAACAGATTTATCAATGCCTTTTCCTAGAAGTAGTCTACTTTTTAAAATGTTTATAACTTTTACTTATTGATTTAGTAGAGGCAGGTCTTGCTATGTTGCTCATGCTGGTTTCAAACTCCTGGCTGCAAGTCATACTCCGGCCTCAGCCTCCCAAAGTGCTGGGATTACAGGTGTGAGTCATACACACCCTGTCCAAGAAGTCTACTTTTATCTCACAGGGATTTATTTTAATCAAATATGATTCTGGTCATAATCTCATCCCTGAACTCATTTGTTGCCCTTACTACAGCCATGTATCAGTAGTTTAGAAATGTAGGAATTACTGAATCCCAAACTACTATGGACCTTCTCAGAAATTCATTTAGTATATCAGTAGAGAAATGAAAAGACTAGTGGCAATTCTAATGCTTCTAGAAAGCTCCTTACTTCACAGGGTATACAGTTTGCAGCATCACTAAAATGAGGGAAGGACCAGATCCATGGAAGTGGATGGGGTCATAGTGTCTGGGGCAGGAGCTCAATTCATTCAGTGCATATTTACAGAATGTCTCCTACATGCACTTGTCAGGTGACGGGGAAAATGCTGACTACATGTGATTTCTGCCATATCCATCAACTTGAGATTGAATCCCCATAAAGACACAACCCCTGGGACATACTTATCTCCACATCTCTAATAGTCATGTGTTGCTTAACAACAGGGATACATTCTGAGAAATGTATCTTTAGGCTATTTTGTTGTTGTACCACCACAATAGAGTGTACTTACACAAACCTAGATGGTACTTTTTTTGCATTTATATTTTTTCATATAGAAAACCAAATGTCCCAGCACCATTACTGAATATCACTCTGATATTCAATAGTGGGAAGATCAAGTGCCATATATCAGGTTTCTATATGTGCTCCATTATAATCTTATGGCATCACTGTTTTATGTGTGGTCCACTGTTGACCAAAACGTCACTAGGCAGCACATGACTGTATCTTGTTTAGTATTAACATTATTGACATGACTTCATATACATATGTAAAAGCAAACCTTGACCAGAATTCTTCACAGGCACTTTGTGGGCCTTCCACACAAACAACACCAGGTTTTCCAGGCATGCTAAACCCAGACAGGGAAAGCTCCTTTGACCACTCTAGAATATTCTTTCTTTTGCATTTGTTATAGATATGATGGCTGTAGATCCAGAGTCTCGTGAAGATGAGGTCAACTGACTGGACTGTGCTTCCTGTGGTGGGTGAAGATGAAGTATCTCTGCTGACATAGCCAGAGGCGTGTTCTCTAACCCACTCTGTGGCATTCAGTATACAAACATCTCCATGACAATGTTTTTGCAGGAATGCAGTCAGATCTGTGTTCAGCTGAGTCTGCTGGGATCTACTCAATAATACTGATCTAATAGAAAAGATACAAGAAAAATACTGTCTTGGAACAGAAAACAAATTTGAGAATTGCTTTTATTCTCAGATTAATTTTGACCTCCAAAGTTGGCCAGAGCTTCTGTAACGTACCTGACAGTAATTTCAGGCAGAACTGCCGGGTATTTAAAGGGAAGAATACAGGCCAGAGAAAACATCGCCTGATTAAAGAGAAGAAGAAAAAGTGCACTAACCAATGTTTTAAGTCTCAACATGTTTCAATCCCTCTAAAAGCAAAACTGAATTACCATTTTTTCATCAGATACATCCAGGTTCATATTGATAGTAAAGTAGACTTTTGAAGATCGCCCCTCCATTGTCTTCTTTTCAATACAATCTTTCAGTTCTGCTACAGCCAGCTGGTCATTCACTATGAGCTCATTCTCACCAGGGAACATACTGGCTAGCAGGTCTAACTCAGCAAGCTGGGCCTCCGCCTGCTCTATCTCAATCATTTTTGGACATGTGTAAGTTTCTAAGGAGGTAAAGATAAGAGAGACAATTTACATATGCAATCTTGGAAGAAATGAATACATCAACATGGGTACTTACTAAGATTGTACTTGGTTTCTTCATAAATTGTACAATTTAATTAATCTCTTTCCCTATTACTCTACTTTCAGATATAATATGCTAAGTCCTATGCTAAGACCAGCCTGAGCAACATACTGAGACCATCTATACAAAAACAAACACAAAAAAACTCTTAATAGTAAGTAGACACCACATTCTTCTGTGTCTAGATAGTTGAGTGGACATCTTGAGCTACCATAATGGGCAATTTCATCAAAGTAAACCAATTATGTAGTCAAAAAGCTGTATCAATAATGTAGCCAGAAGAGAGGATATGACTGGTTACACTGGAAACCTAGAATGAACAAAGTAAGTCAGAGAGTTTGGTTACGTGGATGGTCAATTTCTTCTTTTTAAGTAAATATTAATGTTTATTAGGTTTTTTTGAGACAGGGTCTAGCTCTGTCACCACAGCTGGAGTGCAGTGGCATGATCCCCGCTCACTGCAACCTCAACCTCCCACGCCCAAGCAATCCTCCCACCTCAGACTTCTGAGTAGCTAGGACCACAGGTATGCACTGCCACGCCCGGCTTCATTTTTTATTTGTAGAAACAAGGTCTTGCTATGTTGTCCAGACTGGTCTTGACCTCCTGGGCTCAAGCAATCCTCCTGCCTTGGCCTCCCAAAGTGCTAGCATTATAGGTATGAGCCACTGTGCATGGCATTTATTAGTTTTTTTTTTTTTTTTTGAAACGGAGTCTCGCTCTGTCACCCAGGCTGTAGTGCAGTGGCGCAATCTTGGCTCACTGCAAGCTCCACCTCGGCGCGTTCACACCATTCTCCTGCCTCAGCCTCCCAAGTAGCTGGGACTACAGGCGCCCACCACCACACCCGGTTAATTTTTTGTATTTTTAGTAGAGATGGGGTTTCACCGTGTTAGCCAGGATGGTCTTGATCTCCTGACCTCATGATCCGCCCGCCTCGGCCTCCCAAAGTGCTGGGATTACAGGTGTGAGCCACTGCGCCCGGCCTATTTATTAGTTTTTAAGAAGCAGAGGAACATAAAGAGAAAATAAATGTTAATTGTCCTGTAGCTTAAGTCACCCCTGTTAACATTAAAACATCTTAAGCATTATACATATATATATGTGAAAAATGCTGGTATAATGTATAAATATGTACAATGTGAGATATATACAGTATACATATTTAAATCCAAAGGGGATAATATATACTTTTTCCTCCTATTTCCTATCTCCCTCCCCACCAAATATATTTTGTAGATCTATTCACTGTCAACATATAGTGATCTACCTCATTCTTTGTAACTGTCGGCTGTTATACTGAATCATGTAGATATGCCATAACTTATTTAATTCTTTACCTATTGATGGACACTTGGGTTGTTTCCACATTTTTACTAATATGAACAATCCTATAATGCAAGGTCTTTTTATATATATAGTATGGTAAACTGAATACTGTGTATTCAATAATAAACTTACAGAGGTGGATTGTGGTATCAACATGTACATTTTAAATTTTGATAGATATTCCAAGTTACTTTCCAGAAAGTTGCCATACAGAACAGAAGTTTACAATTGTACTCAGTCCCCTGCTTCTTTTCTTTAAAAGAAAATTCTTAATACATAGTTCCTTTTGGCCTAGCACGGTGGCTCACACCTGTAATCCCAGCACTTTGGGAGGCCAAGGAGGGTGGATAGCTTGAGTCCAGGAGTTTGAGATCAGCCTGGGTAACATAACGAAACCCTGTCTCTACTAAAAAATACAACAAAATTACCCGGGTGTGTTGGTGCGTGCCTGAAGTCCCAGCTACTTGAGAGGCTCAGGTGGGAGGACTGCTTGAGCCCAGAAGGTGGAGGTTGTAGTGAGCCAAGATCATGCCACTGCACTCCAGCCTGGGTGACAGAGCAAGACTCTGTCTCAAACAAACAAACAAACAAACAACCTAAACCATAGTTCCTTTTATCAATCTCTTCTTTTACAGGTTTCAAGCTTTATTTTTTTGTTTGTTTGTTTTTTTGAGACGGAGTCTTGCTTTGTGCCCAGGATGGAGTGCAGTGGTGCGATCTTAGCTCACTGCAACCTCCACCTCCCGGACTCAAACAATTCTCCTGCCTCAGCCTCCCAAGTAGCTGAGATTACAGGCACCCACCACCACCCCCAGCTAATTTTTATATTTTTATTTTATTATTTGTTTATTTATTTATTTTGGGATGCAGTTATCGCTCTTGTTGCCTAGGCTGGAGCTCAGTGTCGTGATCTCAGCTCACTGCAACCTCTGCCTCCCGGGTCCAAGCAATTCTCCTGCCTCAGCCTCCCAAGGGGAGAGATTACAGGCACATGCCACCATGCCTGGCCAATTTTTTTGTGTTTTTGTATCACCTCAGGTGATCTGCCTGCCTCAGCCTCCCAAAGTGCTGGGATTACAGGCGTGAGCCACTGTGCCCGGCCTAAAATATCTTGATTAGAAAGGATTTCTCTACTGCAAGATTATTTTAAAATTCTTCTATTTTTTACAAAAATTAGCTGGGTGAGGTGGTGGGCACCTGTAATCCCAGCTACTCGGGAGGCTGAGACAGAATCACTGGAACCTGGGAGTCAGAGGTTGCAGTGAGTTGAGATCGTGCCATTGCACTCCAGCCTGGGCAAAAAGAGTGAAACTCCGTCTCAAAAAAAAAAAAAAAAAAAAAGTCTTCTATTTTCTATTTGGAATACATTTTCAATTTCTGCATTTAAATATTTGATCCATCTGGGATATACTTCAGTTTAAAAGGTGACGGAAGTTTCCAGCTGATTTTTTTTTTCCAGTTAGCTAGCCATTTTTACCAGTACATCTTATAATACATTTGAAATGTTTCTTTCAACATATGTTAAGTGCCTATATGTATTTGAGTCTTTTTCTGGATTCTCCATTTTGTTATATTGATCTGTCTATCATATCATGTCCTAATACTCTTTTTTTTTTTTTTTGAGACAGAGTCTCACTCTGTCACCCAGGCTGGAGTGCAGTGGTGCGATTATAGCTCGTTGCAGCCTCGAACTCCTAGGCTCAAGCAATCCTCCTGTCTCAGCCTCCCAAGTATCTGGGACTACACTCATGCTACCACCATACCCAGCTAACTAATACTCAACTCTTGAAATCACTATGATGGGTTAGTAAATTGCTCCTACTCTGTCTCTTCATAGCCATCACTCTTCTTTTCTAGAATTCTTTTTTGGTATTTCCTGGCTCTTCTCACATATAAACATTAGAATAATTTTGTTAAGTTTTGAAAATAAGAAAAAATGGTAATTGCATTGAAATTAAAGATTAGGCCGGGCGCGGTGGCTCACGCCTGTAATCCCAACACTTTGGGAGGCAGAGGCGGGCGGATCATGAGGTCAGGAGATCGAGACCATCCTGGCTAACACAGTGAAACCCTGCCTCTACTAAAAATACAAAAAATTAGCTGGGCGTGGTGGCCGGCGCCTGTAGTCCCAGCTACTCAGGAGGCTGAGGCAGGAGAATGGCGTGAACCCGGGAGGCGGAGCTTGCAGTGAGCCGAGATCGCGCCACTGCACTCCAGCCTGGGCGACAGAGTGAGACTCCGTCTCAAAAAAAAAAAAAAAAGAAATTAAAGATTAATACAGAAAAAGACGATATGTTTATAACGTAGAATTTTCCCTTCAGTAGTTTTTTTAAATAGCTTTAATGAGGTATAATTTATATACCATACCATACTACTGCCAAGCAAGATCTTTAAAATGTTAGCATCCCTTAAGGTTTGGTTGAGGACGTCTTTATCTTCTCTATTGTCTCATGGTACCAAGTATTATTGAATATTAAATGTTCATAATTCTCAAATTCTTAGGATGTTCCAAATTCTCGAGCCCCATATTTGTAAATTTAACTATATCTATATATTTCTATTGGATGTTATAATAGTTCATTTTCTGTTACTATAACAGACTACCTGAGACTGGGTAGTTTACAATGAAGAGAAATTTATTTGGCTTATTGTTCTGGAAGCAGAGAAATCCAAGAGAATGGTGCCTGCATTTTGCAAGGGCATTCTTACTGAGTCATCCCATGGCGGAAGGCAGAGGGCAAGACAGAATGAGAGCAAGAGCAAGAGAGATGAAGGGGCCAAATGCATGCTTTTATCAGGAACCCACTCCCACAATAACTAACCCACTCCTGCAGTAACACCATTAATCCATTCGTGAGGGCCCTGTTCTTTGGGAACTTTTTCAACCCTGCCTTCTTTCTCTTCTTCTGAAATGCTGATAACAGGAATGTTACATTTTTTGTTATATCCCTGCATATCACTTAATCACCTCTGAAAGGTCCCACCTCTCAACTCTATTGCTTTGGGATAAAGCTTCTAACACATGAACTTTGGGGCACACATTAAACCACAGCAGAGACCATCTCAGTCTTAACAGCCCTAAAATAGGTCTAAATGGCCTGGCGCAGTGGCTCACGCCTGTAATCCCAGCACTTTGGGAGGCCAAGGCAGGCAGATCATGAGGTCAGGAGATCAAGACCATCCTGGCTAACATGGTGAAACCCCATCTCTACTAAAAATACAAAAAATTAGTTGGGCGTGGTGGCAGGCACCTGTAGTCCCAACTACTCAGGAGGCTGAGGCAGGAGAATGGCGTGAACCCAGGAGGCAGAGCTTTCAGTGAGCCGAGATACAGCCACTGCACTCCAGCCTGGGCGACAGAGCAAGACTCTTTCTAAAAATAAAAAAATAGGGAGGCATTCGAACAAGAGTGACTCCGGCTCCCCTCCCCTCTCCCCTCTCCCCTCTCCCCTCTCTCCTCCCCTTTCCACAGTCTCCCTCTCATGCCGAGCCAAAGCTGGACTGTGCTGCTGCCATCTCGGCTCACTGCAACCTCCCCGCCTGATTCTCCTGCCTCAGCCTGCCGAGTGCCTGCGATTGCAGGCGCGCGCCGCCACGCCTGACTGGTTTTCGTATTTTTTTGGTGGAGACGGGGTTTCGCTGTGTTGGCCGGGCTGGTCTCCAGCTCCTAACCGCGAGTGATCCGCCAGCCTCGGCATCCCGAGGTGCCGGGATTGCAGAGGGAGTCTCCTTAACTCAGTGCTCAATGGTGCCCAGGCTGGAGTGCAGTGGCGTGATCTTGGCTCGCTACAACCTCCACCTCCCAGCCGCCTGCCTTGGCCCCCCAAAGTGCGGACATTGCAGCCTCTGCCCGGCCGCCACCCCGTCTGGGAAGTGAGGAGCTTCTCTGCCTGGCCGCCCATCGTCTGGGATGTGAGGAGCCCCTCTGCCTGGCTGCCCAGTCCGGAAAGTGAGGAGCGTCTCTGCCCAGCCGCCGTCCCACCTGGGAAGTGAGGAGCGCCTCTTCCTGGCCGCCATCCCATCTAGGAAGTGAGGAGCGTCTCTGCCCGGCCGCCCATCGTCTGAGATGTGGGGAGCGCCTCTGCCCCGCCGCCCCGTCTGAGATGTGGGGAGCGCCTCTGCCCCGCCGCCCCGTCTGGGATGTGAGGAGCACCTTGGCCCGGCCGCGACCCCGTCTGGGAGGTGAGGAGCGTCTCTGCCCGGCCTCCCCGTCTGGGAAGTGAGGAGCGTCTCCGCCCGGCAGCCACCCCGCCCGGGAGGGAGGTGGGGGGTCAGCCCCCGCCAGGCCAGCCGCCCCGTCCGGGAGGGAGGTGGGGGGTCAGCCCCCCGCCTGGCCAGCCACCCCGTCCGGGAGGGAGGTGGGGGGCTCAGCCCCCCACCCGGCCAGCCGCCCCGTCCGGGAGGGAGGTGGGGGGCTCAGCCCCCCGCCCGGCCAGCCGCCCCGTCCGGGAGGGAGGTGGGGGGCTCAGCCCCCCTGCCCGGCCAGCCGCCCCGTCCGGGAGGTGAGGGGCGCCTCTGCCCGGCCACCCCTACTGGGAAGTGAGGAGCCCCTCTGCCCGGCCACCACCCCGTCTGGGAGGAGGTACCCAACAGCTCATTGAGAACGGGCCATGATGACGATGGCGGTTTTGTGGAATAGAAAAGGGGGCAAGGTGGGGAAAAGATTGAGAAATCGGACGGTTGCTGTGTCTGTGTAGAAAGTAGTAGACATGGGAGACTTTTCATTTTGTTCTGTACTAAGAAAAATTCTTCTGCCTTGGGATCCTGTTGATCTATGACCTTACCCCCAACCCTGTGCTCTCTGAAACATGTGCTGTGTCCACTCAGGGTTAAATGGATTAAGGGCGGTGCAAGATGTGCTTTGTTAAACAGATGCTTGAAGGCAGCATGCTCGTTGAGAGTCATCACCACTCCCCAATCTCAAGTACCCAGGGACACAAACACTCTGCCTAGGAAAACCAGAGACCTTTGTTCACTTGTTTGTCTGCTGACCTTCCCTCCGCTGTTGTCCTATGACCCTGCCAAATCCCCCTCTGCGAGAAACACCCAAGAATGATCAATAAAAAATAAATAAATAAATAAAAATAAAAGAATGATGCACATTTTAATAAAATAAATAAATAAAATAAAAAAATAAAAATAAATAAAGTAAAATAAAATAGGTCTAAATTATATTTCTTTAATAATAATTCTTTTATTATTTCTTTTCTGTTTAGAGAACCTATTTTAACCATTCTTTTAGGATAGGTCTGCTGGTGACAAATCTCCTAGATTTCCTTCATCTTAGAATGTCTTGATTTCCCCTTCATTTCTGCAGAATATTTTCACTGGATGCAGTATTCTGGCTTAACAGGTTTTTACTTTCAACACTTGAAAAATGCTGTGCCTCTTCACCTAGCCTCTCTGGTGACTGATGAGAAATCACTCTCATTTGAATTGTTTTCCTTTATAGATAAGGTTCATTTTTGTCACTAATTTTAAGAATTTTTCATTGTCTTTGGTTTTCAGAAGTTTGATTATGATGTGTTTTTTTTTTTTTTTTTTTTTGAGATGGGAGTCTCACTTTGTCACCCAGGCTGGAGTACAATGGTGCAATCTTGGCTTATTGCAACCTCCACCTCCCAGGTTCAAGCAATTCTCCTGCCTCAGCTTCCTGAGTAGCTGGGATTACAGGTGCACCCCACCACGCCCAGCTAATTTTTGTATTTTTAGCAGAGACGGGGTTTCACCATGTTGGGCAGGCTGGTCTCCAACTCCTGACCTTGTGATCCACCCGCACTGGCGTCCCAAAGTGCTGGGATTACAGGCGTGAGCCGCCACACCTAATCTTTTTTTTTTTTTTTTTGAGATGGAGTTTTGCTCTTGTTGCCCAGGCTGGAGTGCAATGGCACAATCTTGGCTCACCGCAACCTCCGCCTCCTGGGTTCAAGTGATTCTCTTGCCTCAGCCTCCCGAATAGCTGGGATTACAGGTGTTCGCCACCACGCCCAGCTAATTTTTTGTATTTTTAGTAGAGAAAGGGTTTTATCATGTTGGCCAGGCTGGTCTCAAACTCCTGACCTCCGGTGATCTACCTACCCTGGCCTTCCAAAGTGCTGGGATTACAGGCGTGAGCCACCATGCCCGGCCCCATATGGTTTAAGTATTTACCCTAGACAAAAGCAATCCTAATTAGGCGAGAGACTATATGGGCACAATTCTTATTTGAGACTTCTCAGAGTCTTAAACTGTGAATTTCCAAGAGGGGTGTTCAGTATTCTGTCTGACTCCAGAACATGCTTTTCCAGGCCAAATGACATTAGCCCTCCTCTCCACAGAACAGAGCAGGATTCCTTGCTTTGCCATGTAGTTACCTGAATTTAAGTAGTTTAAATATAAGCATTTAAAGTATCATAAAAGATGGTGGGTAGCCTTGATAATATTTATACATATATTAACATATATTTATTAATGTCTATTCATGTTTAATTTGAAGTTTTCCTTTTCTAATAACTGTTGGAACTGCAAATATTCCTCCCTCCTTTAATCGCAATGTTTTCTTTTTTTTTTTTCCAGATTATTTATTTATTTATTTTTTTGAGACGGAGTTTCGCTCTTGTTGCCCAGGCTGGAGTGAAATGGTGCGATCTCGGCTCACTGCAACCTCCACCTCCCAGGTTCAAGCGATTCTCCTGCCTCAGCCTCCCAAGTAGCTAGGATTACAGGCATGCGCCACCACACCCAGCTAATTTTTTGTATTTAGTAGAGATGGAGTTATACCATGTCAGTTGGGCTAGTCTTAAACTCCCGACCTCAGGTGATTCACTCACCTTGGCCTCCCAAAGTGCTGGGATTACAGGCATGAGCCACTGCTCCCGGCCTTTTTTTTTTTTTTTAAACAAAATCCTCATACATACTTAAAATCCCTGGACTTATTGGAATTCCATATACATATTTGCTGGTCTGTTTTGGAGTTGAGAAACATAAAAAACAACTCCTTGGGTGGTTATTAGAGGAAATGGTTTACTTTGTTTTTTTGTTGGAGTGGCTCTGTTACCAGTGTTTGGATTCTATTACCAGATTGCCAAGGTGCAACTCCTGGCTCTGCCACTTACCAACTGCAGGACCTTAGGCAAGTGGCTTAATTTATCTGTGCTTTAGTCTCCCCAACTCCATAACTGGGATGAGAGGGTTGCCGTGATGATTAGATGAGAATTTGTGGAAAGTGCCTGGCAACAGAGTACATTTTATATGCGTGCTTGCTACTATTATTATTAATTTAAAAAATCTTTTTTTTTGAGACAGGGTCTAGCTCTGTCACCCAGGCCAGAGTGCAGAGTCGGCTCACTACAACCTCTGCTTTCTGGGTTAGTAGAGACGGGGTTTCACCACGTTGGCCAGGCTGGTCTCGAACTCCTGCCGTCATGATCCACTTGCCCTGGGCTCCCAAAGTGCTGGGATTACAGGCATGAGCCACCGTGTCCGGCTGCTTATTACTATTATTATTATTGGTCATCATTTCAACAAATGTTTCTCAAGCACTTACGTTCAAGCACTGGCACTAAGATAACAATGAATGAAAGTAATAAAACAACTCTACTGGTGGGAGGATACCATGACATCAAAAACAAATTTATATGCCCAGCCCAGGTGTGGTGGTGGCTCACGCCTGTAATCCCAGCACTTTGGGAGGATGAGGTGGGCGGATCACCTAAGGTCAGGAGTTTGAGACCAGCCTGGCCAACATGATGAAACCCCATCTCTACTAAAAATACAAAAATTAGCCAGGTGTGGTCGCCCACGCCTGTAGTCCCAGCTACTAGGGAGGCTGAGGCAGGAGAATCGCTTGAACTGGGGAGGCGGAGGTTGCAGTGAGCTAAGATCATACCTCTGCACTCCAGCCAGAGCAACAAAGCAAGACTGTCTCAAAAAAAAAAAACAAAAAAATTTTTGTACCCAGTGAATAACTGCTATGAAGAAACCTGAAAAAGAAAACAAGGATAAGGGAAACAATGAGGCAGCAGGGGGTGAGACTGCACACAGTGTTGTCAGGAAAGGCCTTTCTCCTAAGGTGACTGTAGGGAAGAGACTTTAAGGAACTGAAAAAGGAGGCCATGTGTTTTTCTTGGCCAAGAGTGTTCAAGGGAAAGCGAACAGCATATTCAAAGGCCTTGAGGCAGGAGGGTGCTAGAACAGCTGGCCAGAGACAGTGAGCTGAGGACACGGGGAATAGAAGAGTTTAGTAAGGAAATGTGGGGCAGTTTATGTTGGGACTAGTAAAGCATGGCCAGAATTTTGAATTTTATCCCGACTGACATGTAAGAGCTACAAGAGAGGTTTGACTTATGAAGATCCCCACACTTGCTGCTATGGAGAAAAGTGAAAGGAAAAGTGGGGTGACCAGATATAGACACCGCAATAACTAGGGAGAGAGGACGGTGGCTTTGATAGGATTATAGTGGCCAAGTTGGTGAGCTTCAGGTTCTGGATACATGCAGAGAACAGAGGCAACAGGATTTACAGATAAATTACATGAGACACGGAAGAATGACTCCAGGGCTTTAAGGTACTGAAAGTATGGATCTGCCATTTATTTAGACGTTGATGGTCATGGGGAGCTGAAGCTTGGTTTTAGACACAAGTAATGAGTGCCTACTAAGACACCTGTTAAATAGAGATGTCTAGCAGGCAGTTAGATATACAATTTTGAAGTCTACGAGAGACTAAGCTAGATATATAATCTTGGGAGTCAACACTTATTTGGAACTATATATTTGTTTAAAGTCTCCCAGGGAGTGAGTAAAGTTGGGAGAGGGTCCTATTGAATTGGAGGTATCGAAGATGAAATGGAATTAGCAAAGAAGAACGGGACGGAGGGACTCTTGAACGGACAACTACGGGAGTGATGTCACAGGTCATTTATCTGCCAAATTATTTTCGCTTAAGAGATTTCAGTCCTTCCAAAAAACCCTCAAGATAATTTTATGATTCAAGATTTCAGCGAATGCTGTAAGATAATAGACTGTGGCCGGGCGCGGTGGCTCACGCCTCTAATCCCAGCACTTTGGGAGGCAGAGGAAGGGGGACTGCTTGAGCCCAGGAGTTCAAGATCGGCCTGGGTAACATAGTAAGAGCTCGCCTTTATTATTTTTTAAAAAAATAAAATATATTTAAGAGAACGCAGGCTGAAACTTGAGATTTCTGAGTGGAATAATATCTTTTCCTTGCAGATTTTTTTTGAAGAACAGAGCAGGGTATCCCGCGACCCAAGCCAAGACGCTCTCAGGAAGAAAGCCCAGCACGCAGCCGCCCTCGCACCCTGATTGCCCCCGGGGCGAGGTCCCCGGCTGGAGCGGGGCTGCAGAAGCCGGGAAGCAACGCCGAGGACCGAGCCGACCGATGGGCGCATGCAGTGAGGGGAACCGGGGCCGCCATGCCGGGCACGTTCCCAAAGGGTTGCACTGGGCGCTGCAGCGTGGGAAACCCCCGTGGCGGTCACCACTGGCGCTAGCTGAGGCGAGACTCACCTTGAGCCGTGGCCCCCTCACTGCTGTAACCCGGGTTCCATGGCTGCATGGACAGCTCAATTTTCATCAGAAGGGAGCCTCAAAATTCTAGCATACTGAGACCCAAAACTTACAAACCGCCTCAGCTGGCGACCTACCGGAAAAAAAAAAAAAAAAAAAAAAAAAAGCATGCGGCGCATGCGCGTCCAAGGCCGCGGACCGGAAGCTGGAGCTCGCCTGTTGGGAGCCGCGTCCGCCGGTGTTGGTGTCTGCAATTGGAACGACGTAGGGAATGCGTTGTCCGTGCTAGGTACTTTTCAGTCGCAGAGTTCTCTTCTTCTTCTTTCTTCCTTTTTTTTTTTTTTTTTTTTGAGACGGAGTCTCGCTGTGTCCCTCAAGCTGGAGTGCAGCGGCGCGATCTCGGCTCACCGCAGCCTCCGCCTCCTGGGTTCAAGCGATTCTCCTGCCTCAGCCTCCCGAGTAGCTGGGATTACAGGCGCCCACCACCATGCCCAGATAATTTTTGTATTTTTCAGTAGAAATGGGGTTTCACCATGTTGTCCAGGCTGGTCTCGAACTCCTGACCTCAGGTGATCCACCGGCCTCGGCCTCCCACAGTGCTGGGATTACAGGCCTGAGCCACCGAGCCCGGCCGGAGTTTTTCTACTTAATACCTCTCCATGCCAACCCCGTTGTCATTTCCCAGCGGCCGCCTCTATAACGGGCACTTTTCAGGGACAAAGAATTGGTCCGTTAATGTTCCTCAAACTCGAACGCGCCTAGGAATAGTTCGGGGATCCTGTTGAAGTGCAGATCAGGATTCCGTAGGTAGGGGTGGGGTTCCAAATTCTACATTTCTAGTATCTTCCCACACGATGGTGATCCTCCTTGTCCCTGAATCATGGAGGAGGGCAATTAGGGAGATGTGAGCCTGGATGCATGGTGGCCTTGGCTATCTTAGGTGTTCTTGCCCATTAACCAAGCTGGGAGGAACCGTGTGAATGCATATCTATCCCTGTTAATAAAAGGGTAGTTTGAAGGAGATGCTGACAGGAGAATAATTAGAAATGTTTTTCTTCCCAATCCAACTATATGCAATACACTTTATAATATTCATTTTAGAAATGTCATAGATAAGATTTGTAAACATTGACATTTAGCAATACTAAATATCACTGCTAGGTCTCCCCTCCACTTTTTTTTTTAAACAAAAATACGACAGTATGTATTGTAGGTCTTCATAAACTACGTCTTCTGCATGGTGTTTCATGAGCGTTTTTCAATGTCATAATTTATTTTTTCCTCCAACATTTATTATGAAAAAATTCAAGTGTAAAGCGAAGTGGAGAGAATTTTACAGTGGAGCAGACCTCAAGAGAAGGGGAAGGATGGATTTCCCCTCTATTTAGCAGTGTCTGAAGACATTTTGGGTTGTCACAACTGGAAGGATGGTATTGGCATGGGGTAGGTAGAGCACAGGGATGCTCCTCAACTTCCTACAATGAACAGGACATCCTCCGACAGCAACGAATTTGCTGGTCCAAAATGTTGATAGTGTTGAGGTTGAAAAACACTGACCTGGAGAGTACAGAATTTTACTCTACCAGCTTTGTCACATACCTCATCAATCTATCTGTTTTCATACATTTAGAAGTAAACTGCAGACAGTACGCTTCTAAGTACCTCTAATGCACATCATTGGAGTTCAAATTAAGGATTTTTTAAGGTAAAAATGAAATGCATACCTTAAATACACATCAGTTTTTAAATGCACACGCGTATGGAACTCAAGCCATATTAACATATAGAACGTTACCATCACCCTAGAAAGTTCTTTCATGCCCTTTCTTAGTTCCCATCCAGTTCTCCCCAAAGGTAACCACTGTTCTGATTTTTTCCCCCACCATACTTATTTTTCTTGTTCTAGAACGTCATATGGTTGGAGTCATGCAATAGATATTTTTGTGTAAGGGTTCTTTCACTCAGGGTAATATTTTCATCTGATATCATGTGTATCACTTTGATTGCTCAGTAGTATTCCATCATATGAATATGCCAGTTCCATTCTTGTTTTGATAGAAACCTGGGCTGTCTTCAGTTTTTTGGCTATTATAAATAAAGCTGCTGTGAACGTTCTTATATAGCATTTTATTGCTCATGACTTTCTTTTCAATAAATATTTATCGAGCACTTACTATATTCCAGGCACTTCCAGGTACTAATTATAGCCATGAACAAGACAAAGATGTCGCATCTCTCAAAGAGCTTATATTTGCACATTTCTGTGTATGTATGAAGAGGGCTAAACATAAAGGTAAAAATAAAAGAAAATTATGGGCCGGGCACGGTGGCTCATGCCTGTAATCCCAGCACTTTGGGAGGCCAAGGCGGGCAGATTACCTGAGGTTGGGAGTTCAAAACCAGCCTGACCAACATGAAGAAACCCCGTCTCTACTAAAAATACAAAAATTAGCTGGACATGGTGGTGCATGCCTGTAATCCTAGCTACTGGGGAGGCTGAAGCAGGAGAATTGCTTGAACCTGGGAGGCGGAGGTTGCAGTGAGCCGAGATCGCGCCATTGCACTCCAGCCTGGGCAACAAGAGCAAAACTGCGTCTCAAAAAAAAGAAAAAAAAAGAAAATTATGGCTGGGTATGATAGCTCATGCCTATAATCCCAGCACTTTGGGAGACCAAGGAGGATCACTTGAGCCCAGGGTTTGAGACCAGCTTGGGCAACAGAGAGAGACCCCTAACTACAAAAAACACAAAAATTAGCCAGGTGTGGGGGCGTGTGCCTGTAGGCCTGTAGTCCTAGCTACTCAGGAGGCTGAGGTAGGAGAATTGCCTGAGCCTGGGAGGTTGAGGCTGCAGTGAGCTGTAACTGCACCACTGCACTCCAGCCTGGGCAACAGAGTGAGACTCTGTCTCAAAAAAAAAAAAAAAAAAAAAAAAAAAGAAAATTACCAGATAGTGGATAAATTGCTGGGCAAAGAAGTAAAGTAAGGTGATGTGAGTGATCAGATGACTGTGTTACTTAGATTGCCCTGTAACTGGAAGGAAGTGACTTTTAAGGCATGTATAGAAGCTGGGTGTGGTGACTCACACCTGGAATCCTAGTGCTTTGGGAGGCTGAGGCTGGAGTATCGCTTGAGGTCAGGAGTTTGAGACCAGCCTGGGCAGCAGGCTTTTGTAGAGACACGGTGACTTCAAAAAAAAAAAAAAAAAGTTAGCTGATGAGGTGGCACACACTTGCAGTACCAGCTACGCGAGGCTGAGGCATGAGGATCACTTGAGCACAGGAATTCAAGGTTACAGTGAACTATGACTGCACTTCAGCCTGGGCTACAAAGCCAGACCCTGTCTCTAAAATAAGTAAATTAAAAATAAGGTATGAACAGAATGACAATAAGATACCAACCCCGGAAGATCAGGGGGAAGAGGCTTTCAGACAGGAAGCACGTGGTACAATGACCCTAAGCCTCTGTTTTAAAATGCGTGGGGGAAAAAAGCCTGCATTTCTGGAGCTTGGAGAAGAAAGCTTTAAAAAATTATCTCATCCCACTCCTGTTCTTTTTTGCATGAGAGCTGGAGCCTATGCCCTACCACACATCCGTGGATATGCCCAGGATTTGACTTGGGCCTTCGAACTTTGCACAGTAGCTGCTACTAACTTTTTGAGATAATACATTCGTGGGGGCTCAGTCCTGCCTCATCTAAATCACCAGAGACCAAACAAGGACCAGCCCAATATCTCTTGGACTGTAATGTCATAATGTTGTCAGAATACAGAGAAAGATGAAACTAAGCCGGGTCCGGTGGCTTACGCCTGTAATCCAGCATTTTGGGAGGCCGAGGCAGGTGGATCACTTGAGGCCAGGAGTTCAAGACCAGCCTGGCCAATATGCTGAAACCCTGCCTCTACCAAAAAAATACAAAAGTTAGCTAGGTGTGGTGGGGTGGCACGTGCCTATAATCCCAGCCACTGGGGAGGGTGAGGTGGGAGAATCGGGAGGTGGAGGTTGCAGTGAGCTGAGGTCGTGCCACTGCACTCCAGCCTGGGTAACAGAGTGCAACCCGGTCTCAATAAATAAATAAATAAATAAGTAAATAAAATAAAACAAAAATTATCTCAGCAGTAAAAAGCAAGAGAGCTAGTTTTCCCCCAAATTTAACCAAATGTTACTCTGGTGGTTAGTATGCCACCATCTTAAACTCCTTTTATCTGATTAGTAAGGATGGACATTTATTTTATGACCAATTGTTCTTTTATGGTGAATTACCTGTTTACACATCTATTTTTCTATAGCTATCTGCAACTCCCCCGACCCCCACGGTAGCGATTACTATCTTCTCTACTAAACTAAGACTCCAGGGCAGAGAGGCCTATGTTTAATTCATTTGAGGAAAGGCTTGGCACAAAGTGTGCACTTACATATTTTCTTTTTTTCTTTTTGAGAGGGAGTTTTGCTCTTGTTGCCCAGGCTGGAGTGCAATGGAGTGAACTTGGCTCATTGCAACCTCTGCCTCCAGACTTCAAGCGATTCTCCCCCTTAGCCTCCCGAATAGCTGGGATTACAGGCGCCCGCCACCACGACCGACTAATTTTTTGTATTTTTAGTAGAGACGGGATTTCACCACGTTGGCCAGGCTGGTCTCGAACTCCTGACCTCACGTGATCCACCCGCCTCGGCCTCCCAGTGTTGGGATTACAGGGGTGAGCCACCACGCCAGGGCTCGCACTTACAAATTTTCAAAGAATGGACAGTAAATATTTGAAAATCCCCTCCTCCCCCGCAATTTATCTGACACAGTCTTTCGGTTTTGCTTTAAAAATTCACTCTCGCGGCCGGGCGCGGTGGCTCACACCTGTAATCCCAGCACTTTGGGAGGCCGAGGCGGGCGCATCACAAGGTCAGGAGTTGGAGACCAGCCTGGCCAATTGGTGAAACCCCGTCTCTACTAAAAATACAAAAATTTTAGCGGGGCGTGGTGGCGTGCGCCTGTAGTCCCAGCTACTCGGGAGACTGAGGCAGAAGAATGCACTCCAGCCTGGGCGACAGAGGGATATTCCGTCTCAAACAAACAAAAAATCACTCGCTGCGTTTTTTATTCTGACATGGTGCAGGAAGGTAAATTCAAGACAACTTAGGTACTCAGTTTTAGAAGTCGACAGGACAGAATTACGGAAACAAATTTAAGCGTTCCCCCTCTTAGCTCCAAATATAATGTGTTCCAGAAAGGTAACCATCTAGGAAACTCCAAGGCTCAGACCACCACCGGATGCCCACACTTCAGAAGCATTTCTATAACTTCGTGGTTATGTCAGAGACGAGAAAACCCATTGACAACCAAACCCCTAAACCCGAACATCCGGCGCAAGCCGCACGCAGGCGCAGATTTACTAGCGTCAGAGCCGATGGTCCCGGGAGGTGGTGCTGGTGGTGGTGGTGCTGGTGGTGGTGGCGGCCTAGCCACTTCCCATAATGCCGCGTTCCGGAAGTTGTTGCTTTCCAGGGGTCACTCTGGATTCGACTCCGTCGCTCTCAATTCGTCACCAGGAGGAAGACGGAGCTGGCTGCCCAGCCCAAAGGCCCATGAGGGGATGCAGTTATGGGCTCTGTCGCTGTGGGTGAGTTCTGGTCCCACTGCCTGGCAGTCGTCGCTCGCCTGGCTTCCTGCGCTGGTAGAGCTCCTGTTTTCCGCCCCAACTTCGTTCTCTTCTTAAAGGCCCCTCTGCTTAAGCGCGTAACCCGGCTACTTTCCGGTACTGCGATCTCATTGGCTGCATGTCCTGTCAGTTCCAGAAGCTGGCCAATGAGATGCCGCTGCTGGCGGCCTTCTCGACCCCGTGGACCCCGAGGTTCCCCCGTGGGATCTGAGCAGTTAGAAGGGGAGGAGAGGGAAGGTGTGGCAGGCGACGAGCAAATGGGTGGGTGGCGCGTGGCAGGGACTACCCTATGGGTTGGAGCTGTATTTGCAGCCATGTTCATACGGCTGGTAGGAAAAGCAGGATCTGTCACCTATCCAATTGACTATACCTAGGAGAGGATTGATATACGCAAAACTTGAAAGCCACGTTAACACCTGCTGACAAAGTTTTCCACACGCTTACATTTTTAATGGAACCGAGTAGGCAGGGGAAGACTGGGAGGGCAGAGAGAGAAGAGACTTGGAATAATATGAGAACCGGCAAGACTATTTTTGATTTAGATTTTGTATGGAGTCCTGCGAAGAGTCATTTCACTAAGACGTTAATGCTCATCCGATGACACTACTTGAAAAGTGTATTAAGTTTATTGATGTTTTATAGCTGATGGAAGTCACAATATGCTCTCCTCATGACTCATTAGTTGCCTTTATAGTTGTCAGAACTTTACTGAGTCTCTTTCCGCAGCACTGGAGTGACCCCTCTATGTCCTCTGCCTGCAGTAATTAACAATTCGTCTTTCAAGTTTTCCTATGGAGTCTAAGCTGCTGCAATCCTCAAACCAGATTTACTAGTGCTGTCTGTCTTCACTACTGCAGACTTCTGACTTCTCATTTTTCACCCTTTTCTTTTTCACCAGAACTTGTTTGCTTCATTCTTATGTACCTACCTTTGCACCTTGTAATCATCCTTTATGCCTCAGGTACTATTCTATTTTTCTATTTCAATGCAAGAAGTAGTTCTTCAGGACCTGCTATGTACTAACATTATGCTAGATATTATAGGCAGTTCCAAAACTATGCTTGAAACCATTTATTTTTCTAAGAACTTTAGATTCTGCTTAGAGAAATAACATAAACCCAGATTAAAGATTTAAGAAATTCACTAGAATATGGGATAAGGGGACAAGATGACTAGAGCATACCATAAATACTGGGGAAGTTCAGTGGAGAGGTTTATTTAGAGTAGAATGATTGTCTAAGGCTTCCTTGAAATGGAGAGCTTGCAAGATTGGTAAGATTTAGATAGAATATTACAGCTAGAAATCAAAGACATCAAGGCGGGGAGGGTACAAAGTGTTTTGGAGTGGGGTACAAAGTGTTTTGGAGTGGAGTACAAGAGACGGACTTGGCCAGGTGCTGTGGCTCACGCCTGTTATCCCAGCACTTTGGGAGGCCGAGGCAGGTGGATCACGAGGTCAGGAGTTCAGACCAGCGTGGCCAGAATGGTGAAACCCCGTCTCTACTAAAAATACAAAAATTAGCCGGGTGTGGTGGTGGGCGTCTGTAATCCCAGCTATTCGGGAGGCTGAGGCAGGAGAAGCACTTGAACCCGGGCGGCAGAGGTTGCAGTGAGCCGAGATCGTGCCACTGCACTCCAGCCTGGGTGACAGAGCAAGACTCTGTCTCAAAAAAAAAAAAGAGACGGACTTGATTGGCAGGTAAAAAGTGGTGGTCTTGAAACCCAAACATCTGCATTTTACCTTTTTTTTTTTTTTTTTTTTTTGTAGAGATAGAGTGTCGCTTTGTTGCCCAGGCTAGTCTTGAACTTCTGGCCTCATGCCATCCTCCCAGCTCGATCTCCCAAAGTGTTGGGATTACAGGCGTGAGCCACCGCACCCAGACAACATCTGCCTTTTAGCTCATCGTTTGTGTGATCTTTCACCATTTTTTTTTCCTGACTTTTCTCCTTGAGTGAAATGCCTCTATTTAAAGTGTTGTTATGAAAATCCGATGTGATAATGTTTGTGAAAGGGCTTTGAAGATCAAAAGCACTATATAGTTATAACTTTAGTGTTTTTTTTTGTTGTTGTTGAGGTGTAATAGAGAGTCAGGATTAGCCGAGCATTGGGGCCGAATTTATAAAGGCCTATGAGTGCAAAGTTTAGGGAGTGTGGTCCGGGAAACTGTTAAATGCTTTCAGTCAAGAGAGTGATATGATAAAAATGGCATAACTGGGAGATGAATCTAGTACTGAACTCCCACACCGATTAGAGTGAGTTGGATTGGAGGCAAGAACTTGGGTGCTATTTTTTGTATTTATTTCTAAAATCTATAATTCTATATAATTAGGTAGACCTGTATGTACTTTTAGCACTTTTCATGTTTTCTAAGTTTGAATTGTTGACTAAAAAAGTGAAGATTTGATGTGCAGCTAGATTTGTCATAGCCTTCCAAAGCGGTTTTGGCAATAATATAATAATGTAAATAGTTGAGAATGCAGTTGTAATCAATTTTCATTTAGCTGATACGCATAGGAAATCCTGGTGTGGAAAAAGAACAACAGTGTATCACTTTTTGTATTTGGCTTTGAAGCCATTTTGGAAATTTTCTAACTCCCTTCAGGAGGTTGTTAGAATTATTTTAAATTTTTATTAGAGAAATTATCAGTTTAATTTGCATAGACTGCAGAGCTAAGAAAGGTAGCTTAGAAGGGAAGCAAATCATTTTTCTGATTAAAGTGCCACCATTATTTCACATGTATGTAGTGAGGAGTCACCTTCCTAAGAGTATCAAGTTCTGAGACTGTTCAAGATCTGTGTAAGATGACCAAGGTTCTCTCCTGACCTTTACATATATTGAAAACCTCTTAGGCTTGCTAAGAATCACTTTCCTATGCTATGAAAAACGGGAGATAACTATTCTATCTACTTGAGTTCCTGTTGAAAATTAGATGATTATATGTGATTGGTCTTTGTAAATTACAGTGTGATAGACATGCATAATATACGTGGCTTAGTTATATTACTGTCTCCTAGAGAAATATAAGACATACTTTTTTTTTTGTCAAGCTAACTTTATCTTGTTTTCTAGATTGTTATTTTGTGTCAGTAAGTAATCCATAAAGTGCCAACATGGGAAAGAAACGGACAAAGGGAAAAACTGTTCCAATCGATGATTCCTCTGAAACTTTAGGTATATTTCATTGATTGAATCTTTAATGTTTATATCTCTAAATGAATATGTTTTAAAATGTAAAAATGGTATAAAGCTGCATATTATTGTTATATTATCTGCATTTTAATATAATGTTTGTATCTATATGTCATTTAATAGTCTTCTACTTTTTTTTTTTTTTTTGAGAAAGAATCTCGCTCTGTTGCCCAGGCTGGAGTGCAGTGGTGCAATCTCAGCTCACTGCAACCTCCGCCTCCCAGGTTCAAACGGTTCTCTCGTGCCTCAGCCTCTGAGTAGCTGGGATTACAGACACATCCCACCACAGCCAGCTAATTTTTTTTTTTTTTTTTTTTTAATAGAGACGGGGTTTCCCTGTGTTGGTCAGGCTGGTCTTGAACTCCTGGCCTCAAGTGATCTGCCTGCCTCGGCCTCCAAAAGTGCTGGGATTACACGTGAGAGCCACTGCACCTGACTTTCTACATCTTTTTTGTTTTTTTTTCTGAGACGGAGTCTGGCTCTGTTGCCCAGGCTGGAGTGCAGTAGCGTGATCTCAGCTCACTGCAGCCTTTGCCTTGAGGGTTCAAGCGATTCTCCTGTCTCAGCCTCATGAGTAGCTGGGATTACAGGTGTGCTCCACCACACCCAGCTAATTTTTGTATTTTTAGTAGAGACAGGGTTTCACCATGTTGACCAGGCTGGTCTTGAACTCCTGACCTCAAGTGATCCGCTTCCTGAGCATCCCAAAGTGCTGGGATTACAGGCTTGAGCCACCGCGCCCGACCTTCAACAACATTTTTAATGGCATATTATTGCATTTAGCAAAGACCATGGATGCATATTTCATAATTTATTTAGATAATTTTCTACTGTTACAGATTTAGGTAATCTTTAACTTTTTAGTATTATGAATGGCTCAGTAGTAAACAACTTTATAGCTAAATCTCTGTGTACATCCAAATATTTTCCTAATACACATATATAATTTTTGAATCGAAGGGTGTAAACATTTTTAAGACTCTTTTGATTCTGTTGCTAAATTGCCATCCAGAAATGTTTTACTAATTTCCAGGCCCCCTATTAGCGTAGTAAAGTGCCCATTTCCCTGAACCTTCATCAGCACTGGTTAGTATCATCTGTAAACATCTGTGCTGATTTGATAGTTAAAAAAGGGTACCTTCTGACCGAGTGTGGTGGCTCACACCTGTAATCCCAGCACTCTGGGAGGCCAAGGCGGGCGGATCACGAGGTCAGGAGATCGAGACCATCCTGGCTAACACGGTGAAACCCTGTCTCTACTAAACATACAAAAAATTAGCTGGGCGTGGTGGCGGGCGCCTGTAGTCCCAGCTACTTGGGAGGCTGAGGCAGAATGGCGTGAACCTGGGAGGCGGAGCTTGCAGTGAGCCCAGATTGCGCCACTGCACTCCAGCCTGAGCAACAGAGCAAGACTCCGTCTCAAAAAAAAAAAAAAAAAAAAAAAAAAAAAAGGGTACCTTCTTTTTCTAGTTTGTATTTCTTTGACTACTGAGATTTGGTAGTTTTTCCACCTGATCCCATTTGCATTTATATTTCTTTTCTTGGTGCAAGATCATTGGACATAAAGCTAATTATGCCACTTGACTAGTTTCTAAACCTCCAGCGTTCCTGAAACAACTCAGCACTGTAGAGTGGTTTGCAAAGCTCTTTACTTATCTTGGCCCCAACAGAGTTTTCAGCCTCAGGTTCAACTGCTCATTTTTGCACATTGTGTAACTCCATCATCTGGGGAGACAGCATGCACTTTTACATGTTTTTGTTCTTGGCATTGGCATTTTCAGATTGCCCTTCACTCCCTGAGGTCGCAGTTTAAAGTGTGAGCTATGAAGTCTGAAAGACTTGAGTCTAAATTCTGGCATAGATACTCAGTAGTTATGTGGGCACTAAATCTTAGTTTTCTCATTTGTCATTGGAAAAATAGTGTCTTCTAGGGTGCTTGTAAGGATTAAATGGGATAATGTATTCAAAACATTTAACAAAGTTCATAGGACATATTTAATTAATATCAGCAATTTTTATTACTATTATTATCTTCTAGGATTGCACACATGTTACGTCCCCTGTGAAACTTTTGGTGACTTTAGCCTTCTCTGCTTGTGCTGCTATACAATGTTTCGGAGATTCTTATACATTAATTTATTTAGCTGCCTTTCCTTCCAGAATGTGAGCTACTCAAAGAAAACAGCTGTGACTTGGTCAATTTTGGGCTCCTGAGCGTCTAGCACAGTGCCTGCCCTATAGTAGGTGTATTATTGACTGAATGAAGGACGTTTTCTACAAATCTTTAAAGATAGAGAGAATCATAAATATGATAAAGGGCCTTAATTTAAAGGAAATAGCCAAATAAATTGAAATGGATTTGTAGTGGGGGACAGTGGTGGTTATATTTAGGACTTCAAGAAAGCGAAACTTCACAAATTTGTGTCAAATCTCTTTCTCACATATTTATCTCATATTATTCAAATATCAAACAATTTTAAGTTCAGAATATCTTAACAGTTTATAGAGTAAATTTCATTTTTGAAATGTGAATCAAGGGTAAGTTTTGAGATTAACTGAAGAAAGTCATTTTTGACCTTATATATTCCTTGTCTATTATTTGTTTTAATAGAACCTGTGTGCAGACACATTAGAAAAGGATTGGAACAAGGTAATCTGAAAAAGGCTTTAGTGAATGTGGAATGGAATATCTGCCAAGACTGTAAGACTGACAATAAAGTGAAAGATAAAGCTGAAGAAGAAACAGAAGAAAAGCCTTCAGTTTGGCTGTGTCTTAAATGTGGCCATCAGGTATGCTTACGTTTTAAGATCAATATGGGATTTTAGAAAACTCTTTGAACTTACTTTAGAAGGTATTACCTGAAAGTACAGTATGGATAAAAGGATACTAGTAACATAGATCATGTTCTCTGGAGAACCAGTTCTGAGTCTGAGATGTGTATATAGGTGGTGGAGTGTTCTCTGGTACCACACCAGTAAAAGTAAGGGAAGCAAGATTAAGCATAGGGAGAAGTTGAATGAAGAGGCAGTGGCAACAGGGTCTCAGCCAATCCCACAGTGATCTCTTGCCTGAATTGAGGCAAGGAGCTAGACCTTTCTACCTGTGCATAGACCAGTCATTGGATGTGGCCTGCCCCTAGAGCAGGAAGTAACCTTGGGCAAGGCAGCTCCCTTTTGTTGAGACTGATTCCTGGGGATGGATGGACTAGACTGTGAGCTCTCAGCCGGCCACATTCTCAGCACCTGGGGGAATGAGTAGTACCTTGATCTTTGGCAGTGAGGGCATGTCTGGCTGGCATATCACAGTGTCTACTCTACCAGCTCACAGTTATTACCGTGGTACTAAAGTCAGGGTCTCTCAGTTACCCTTAGTGGTGGCAAGTTAAGCTTATATGTTAGGAAATTGGGCTACTAGGCAGTAGTCATGAAATCATGAGGCTTCAAGATCAGGCAGATAGCCAGTTTTTTGTTGTTTTTTTGAGATGGGGTCTCACTCTGTCACCCAGGCTGGAGTGCAGTGGCACAATCTTGGCTCATGGCAGCCTCCACCTCCCAGGTTCAAGCAGTTTTCCTGCCTCAGTCTCCAAGTAGCTGGAATTACAGGTGTGCGCCACCACACCTGGCTGAGTTTTGTATTTTTAGTAGAGACAGAGTTTTGCCATGTTGGCCAGGCTGGTCTCAAACTCCTGATTTCAAGTGATCCACTCACCTTGGCTCCCTCAAAGTGCTAGGAATACAGGCATGAGCCACTGCGCCCAGCCAGGAATTTTTTTTTTTTTTTCACGTTTTCAAATTGAAAATCTTATTGAGGTTATTATAGACCATGTGCAGATCTAACAAATAATACAGAGAAATCCCTATGCATTTTGCTCAGAGTCCCCCAGTGGTAACATTTTACAAAATGAGTATAATATCACAACCAGGATATTGAGATTGAAACAACACACCAATCGCAATCAGATCTCCTGAGTTTGACTTCTTTTTTTGTGCATGTATGTATGTGTACATGTGTATTACATTCTGTACACTTTTGTCACCTGTGTAGATTATTCACCACCACAGTCACGATACTAAATAGTTGAACATCACAGGGATCTCTTGTGTTGCCCTTGTATAATCATACCCACCTCCCTACTGCCACCACTCTCTGCAGCCCCTGGCAACTACCATTCTATTCTGTATTTCTAAATTTAGTCATTTCATCAGAAATGTTATGTAAATGGAGTCATACAGTGTGCAACATTTGGGGATTGGCTTTTGCTTTTTTCTTTTTTTGAGGCAGGGTCTCACTCTCTCACCCAGGCTGGAGTTCAGTGGTATAATCACGGCTCACGGCAGCCTTCACCTCCCAGGCTCAAGTGATCCTCCCACCTCAGCCTCCTGAGTAGCTGGGACTACACCTGCATGCCACCACTCCTGGCTAATTTTTGTATTTTTTGTAAAGATGCGGTTTTGGTATACTGCCCAGGCTGGTCTTGAACTCCTGGGCTCAAGTGATCTACCCCCCTGGGCCTCCCAAAGTGCTAAGATGATAGGTGTGAGCCACCGTGCCCAGCCAGGATTGGCTTTTTCACTCAGCATAATCACCCAAAGATTTATCAAAGCTGTGTGTATCAAGTTTGCTCTTTTTTTATTACTGAGCATATTTTATGGCATGTATGTACAACAGCTTGTTTTTACTGTTTACCTGTCGAATGACAACATCTGGGCTGATCCCATTTTTTGGTGATTACAAATAAAGCTGCTGTTAACATTTGTGTACAGGTTTTTGTGTGAACTTAGATTTCATTTCTCTAGGATAAATGTCCACGAGTGCAATTGCTGGGTCCTATGGCAATTTAATGTTTAGTTTTTTAAGAAACTGCCAAACTGTTTTTTCACAGTGACTCTACCTTTTATATTCTTACTAGCAGTGTATGAATGATTCACTTTCACTTTTTCTTCATTTTTGCCAGCATTTACAATTGTCACAGTTTTTTATTTTAGCCATCATGATAGTTATATACTGATATCTCATTGTGGTCAGTTAAAAAAATCTGTATGTTAGAAAAGAATATTGTTTACTTGTATTTGAAAGGTTTAATTGTAACCTTTTAAATACATATGGTGAGTATGAATATGCTTTCCTATTTCAGTTTTTCAGAATATATTTTGTGTTACAAATTTTTGTGCTACCTTTTTAATTTGTAAGAATAAGACATGTCAGTATTAACTGCTAACTTTTTTCCCACTAGATACCTTTGGCACTGTTAGCTAATGATTCTTAACTGTTGTCTCAAGACAACTATGTTTCAAATGATCTCAAATGATGTTGTAATTTTCAAAAATAGTATCAAATGTTAATTCATTTATTTTGTAATTAAATGTTCAGTGGGATAAATTAAGCGAATAGTGTTTGGGATCATAGTTAAGGAATTAGAAACTACCAATGTATATTTCTTCTCCAAAGTATATATCTAGCTGCAATGGAAACACGACCGGTTGTTGTACTGTGATCCAAAAGTTGATAGACTGGTTCCAGTAGATACACAGTGAAGATATGTTTCTTAGCAGTGATCTGACTAGCTGAAAGCAGAAGTTTAGGTCATGTTCTTTTATGAATAAGCCTATACATCTTTTAGGTAAAAGTCTCCCATTTACTTGTTTAAATAGTGTTTTTTGACCACCTCCTGTGTTCTAGAATATTTGGTAATAGATTAAGTCTACTGCCTTGAGCCTTTGGGATTTATAGACCAGGTGAGAAAGGATATAAATATCAATAACGTTAGTACAAGGTAAAAAATAAGGAATGCCACTAGGAATTCGTGCCATGTTTTATAGAATTTGTTTAAAGGAAGGAGACAGTATTTTCTCATCTGGGAGATAAGTATAGGCTTCTGGGAGGAGGTGGCTTTTGAGCAAGATCTTGAAGAGTGGGTGGGATTTGGTTAGGTAGCAGTGTTCATAAAGGATTCTGGATAAATAGAATAATGTGAACAAAATTGCATAGTTGTGAAAAGTGCTCAGTGTGTTTTTAGCTGGTCGTTGGTACGTGAATAAGAGAATGTGGGAGTTAACACTGGAGAGATATGTCGAGGTCAGAGGATGTCAGGTTTGTTTATTGGGAGTTTAAGAGAGCAATTCATAATTTTTGAATGGTGTATGAACAGAGCTTTGTTTTAGGAACATTAAACTGAAAGAATATGCATGTGAAGAAGGAGGCTGAAGTTAGGGGAATGTTTAGGAGACTGTTAAGGAATCCAAACCAGACTTGACTGCATTAGTGTGGTTTAATTTGGGCTGGAAAGTTGGAGAAGAAGAGTACTTTGAGTGCATGGTTTTCTTTTTTTTTTTTTTATTTTGAGATGGAGTTTTTGCTCTTGTTGCCCAGGCTAGAGTGCAGGCCCAGACGTGATCTTGGCTCACTGCAACCTCCGCCTCCTGAGTTCAAGCAGTTCTCCTGCCTCAGCCTCCTAATTAGCTGGGATTACAGACGTGCGCCACCACACCCGGCTAATTTTTGTATTTTTAGTAGAGATGGGGTTTCACCATGTTGGTCAGGCTGGTCTCGAACTCCTGACCTCAGGTGATTCCACCCCCGGCCTCAGCCTCCCAAAGTGCTGGGATTACAGGTGTGAGCCTCCGCGCCTAGCGAGTGCATGGTTTTCTAAATACTTGTTGACTTAAATGTTCTCAGTTGCCTGTGCATATTTAAGTTTTAACAAAATACTGATTCTAGAGTCTAACATTTTCTTTTCAAGATTGTAAGAATGGCAGAATTTCATGAGCCACTTCCTTGTTTATGATAGATTATGCATTCTCCCCTCTTGCTGAATTTTTATGGCTTTGAGGTTTATGATTATGATTTTTTTAGGGCTGTGGCAGAAATTCTCAGGAGCAGCATGCCTTGAAGCACTATCTGACGCCAAGATCTGAACCTCACTGTCTGGTTCTTAGTTTGGACAACTGGAGTGTATGGTGAGTTTCAGTTCCTCTGCCTCTTGGGTGGAAATTATTTGAAATATTAGAGAATGGAAATGTTTAAATATGTTTAAGAAGAAAGCAATTTAAAATTTTGTATGTTTTAAAATACCATCACTTTCACAAAGCTAAATAATGCAGTATTATGCGAAGCTTTTACTTGGACGTTTGCACAAACACAAACATTGTAACATAGAAGACTTAAGAATCTTTACCCCTTTGTTTTTCTTGCTTGTGATATTATAAGGCATATAGTGGAGATAGGGACGCTAAGAACAAATTTCAGATAAAATTGTAATAAAATTTTGGCTATGAATTTGCATGAAAATAAATGTCAGTCTGGTATGTTATAGATGCTGCATTGTAACATCATTAAAACAGATTTTTACGTCTTAAAAATCATTTTCACAGTAGTCTTCACTGAATGACATCTTTTTTTTTTTTTGAGACGGAATCTCTTTCTGTCGCCCAGGCTGGAGTGCAGTGGTGTGATCTCGGCTCACCACAACCTCTGCCTCCCAGGTTCAAGCAATTCTCCTGCCTCAGCCTCCCGAGTAGCTGAGATTACAGGGATGCACCACCACGCCCGGCTAATTTTTGTATTTTTAGTAGAGACGGGGTTTCACCATGTTGGTCAGGCTGGTCTCAAACTCCTGACCTCGTGATCCCCTTGTGATCCGCATGCCTCGGCCTCCCAAAGTGCTGGGATTACAGGCATGAGCCACCGTGCCTGGCTTGAATGGCATCTTTCAATTGTAAAAGTTGTTACTTTTGTCTGGCTAACACGTTGAAACCCCATCTCTACTAAAAATACAAAAAAAAATTAGCTGGGCATGGTGGTGGGCGCCTGTAGTCCCAGCTACTCGGGAGGCTGAGGTAGGAGAATGGCGTGAACCAGGGAGGCGGAGGTTGCAGTGAGCCGAGATCCTGCCACTGCATGCAGCCTGGGCACCAGAGCGAGACTCCGTCTCAAAAAAAAACAAAAAACAAAACAAACAAAAAAAAGTTGTTATTTTTGTTAGTGTAATTCTGTATTTTAAAATATATGTAAAAAACTTTTGACTTCAATGTTATAACCAGTAAAGTAAAATGTTTGGAGTATTTCATCATACTACTTATATGCAGCCATAATTCTGGCTAATTTTATTAATAATAAACCAGAGTTAATATGCATAGTGTTCTTCAGGAAAACAGAATTTTTACGTTCGGTTTCTTTAATAGAATAAGTTGGCAGTTACACACTTTGATTCCAGGAATTATTATTTGTCTCCCCCTTTTTAGTTGTCATTTTGTCATTTTTCATCTCTGATTTTTGGGTCACAGGTGTTACATATGTGATAATGAGGTCCAGTATTGTAGTTCAAACCAGTTGGGTCAAGTGGTTGATTATGTCAGAAAACAAGCCGGCATTACAACTCCAAAGCCAGGTAAAATAATTTGTTTCTTTAATATACACCAAATGTTGATTTGTGTATCTGCTGATACTTAGATTTGTTATACTACCTAGCATTACATACAGCTGAGTAACATTAGTTATGGTTGATTGGAAACTATGAAACTATTTTTGGTTTAACTATAAGGTATTAGAAGGGATATGAGAAATGATCTAGTCAGATGTGATGAAGGCCATAGACTAAGGTAATGGCCAATAATGCTAAGACTAAGGTAATTCCCATAACCCTAGCCAGGCTTACTATAGACCTGCCTTACACTGTTCTTACTGTCGTACATTTTGTAATAGCAAGATTTCAGTCTGTCTGCTGGGATAACATAAAGCATTTGTGATTCCTTCTAATGGTCAGATATTTCTTAGGTTCTTTCCATGCATAATTAAATTAATTGGCTGACATACAGCATTTGCTTTAAGCATGTTTTTTAAGTTTTTATTGTCACAAGTATCTTTGTCAGAGCCAGAATTATTTGTTTTTTACTTTAGGATTGATTTTTGACCCACAGAATTCATTAAAAAATTTATTTCATGTCCACGTTCTTGATTGTTTTATATTCTTAATTTCACAAGGTAAGATGTGTTCATTTGTAAAGAATTTTTGTGCAGTAAAAAAGGGAGATTTATACCAAAGCACATACTGTTTGGTTTCATTTATCAAACTAATGCTTACTTTAGGTCTGAGTATTTTTTGTTTACTGGGTTTTGTGTTTTTTTTTTTTTGGATGGCAATTTACCTGTATCTATTTAAAATCAAATGGGTGGGTGGGTTGGAAAGAATGACTTCAGGTAAACTCACAAACTCTAGTACTGTTTCCCAAGTATACTTCTGCATCGATATGACTGTATTACACATTTTGCTAAATCTTTTCTTCTTTTTTTAAAGCAGAGAAAGATAATGGAAATATTGAACTTGAAAATAAAAAATTAGAAAAAGAGAGTAAGAATGAACAAGAGAGAGAAAAGAAGGAAAACATGGCTAAAGAGAATCCTCCCATGAATTCTCCTTGCCAAATAACCGTGAAAGGACTCAGTAATTTGGGAAACACATGTTTCTTCAATGCAGTTATGCAGGTACATTGTCATTTTTTTCCCTTTAAAAAAGCTGTCCTTTTCCTCATAGAATCTGCTACTTACGTTATTTTTTTCCACCTGAGTAATTTATTTCTACGTATCCAAAGAAAACTTTTTTTTTTTTTTTTGAGACAGGGTCTCACTCTGTCACTCAGCTGGAGTGCAGTGGCACGATCGTGGCTCACTGCAGCCTCTACCTCTTGGACTCAAGCAGTCCTCCTACCTTAGCCTCCAGAGTAGCTGGGACTACAGGCATGCGCCACCACTCCCAGCTAGTTTTTGTATCTTTTGTAGAGACAGGGTTTCGCCATGTTGCCTAGGCTAGTCTTGAACTCCTGGGCTTAAGCCGTCCACCCCCTTTGGCCACCCAAAGTGTTTGGATTACAGGCGTGAGCCACCACGCCTGGCCAAAGAAAACTTAAGGAAAGTTTTTTGTTTTTGTTTTTGTTTTTTAAAAAAAAAAAAACAGAACAAAATGAAAAGTCTCCCATGTCTACTTCTTTCTACACAGACACGGCAACCATCCGATTTCTCAATCTTTTCCCCACCTTTCCCGCCTTTCTATTCCACAAAGCCGCCATTGTCATCCTGGCCCGTTCTCAATGAGCTGTTGGGCACACCTCCCAGACGGGGTGGTGGCCGGGCAGAGAGGCTCCTCACTTCCCAGTAGGGGCGGCCGGGCAGAGGCGCCCCTCACCTCCCGGACAGGGCAGCTGGCCGGGAGGGGGGCTGACACCCCCACCTCCCTCCCGGATGGGGCGGCTGGCCGGGCGGGGGGCTGACCCCCCCACCTCCCTCCCGGACAGGGCGGCTGGCCAGGCAGGGGGCTGACCCCCCCCACCTCCCTCCCGGACGGGGCAGCTGGCCTGGCAGAGGGGCTCCTCACTTCCCAGTAGGGGCGGCCAGGCAGAGGTGCCCCTCACCTCCCGGACGGGGCGGCTGGCCGGGCGGGGGGCTGACCCCCCCCCACCTCCCTCCCGGACGGGGCGGCTGGCCGGGCGGGGGGCTGACGCCCCCACCTCCCTCCCGGACGGGGCGGCTGGCCTGGAGGGGGGCTGACCCCCCCACCTCCCTCCCGGACGGGGCGGCTGGCCGGGCGGGGGGCTGACCCCCCCACCTCCCTCCCGGACGGGGAGGCTGCCGGGCGGAGACGCTCCTCACTTCCCAGATGGGGTGGCTGCCGGGAGGAGAGGCTCCTCACTTCTCAGACAGGGCGGTTGCCGGGCAGAGGGTCTCCTCACTTCTCAGACGGGGTGGCCGGGCAGAGATGCTCCTCACCTCCCAGACGGGGTCACGGCCGGGCAGAGATGCTCCTCACATCCCAGACGGGGTGGCGGGGCAGAGGCGCTCCCCACATCTCAGACGATGGGCGGCCGGGCAGAGACGCTCCTCACCTCCCAGATGTGATGGCGGCCGGGAAGAGGTGCTCCTCACTTCCCAGATGGGATGGCGGCCAGGCGGAGACGCTCCTCACTTTCCAGACTGGGCAGCCAGGCAGAGGGGCTCCTCACATCCCAGACGATGGGCGGCCAGGCAGAGACGCTCCTCACTTCCCAGACGGGGTGGCGGCCGGGCAGAGGCTGCAATCTCGGCACTTTGGGAGGCCAAGGCAGGCGGCTGGGAGGTGGAGGCCGCAGCGAGCCGAGACCACGCCACTGCACTCCAGCCCGGGCACCATTGAGCACTGAGCGAACAAGACTCCGTCTGCAATCCCGGCACCTCGGGAGGCCGAGGCTGGCGGATCACCCGCGGTTAGGGGCTGGAGACCCGCCCGGCCAACACAGCGAAACCCCGTCTCCACCAAAATCAGTCAGGCGTGGCGGCGTGAGCCCGCAATCGCAGGCACCCGGCAGGGTGAGGCAGGAAAATCAGGCAGGGAGGTTGCAGTGAGCCGAGACGGCAGCAGCACAGTCCAGCCTCGGCTCATCATGAGAGGGAGACTGCGGAAAGAGAGGGAGAGGGAGACCGTGGGGAGAGGGAGAGGGAGAGGGAGAGCAGGAAAGTTTTATTGCATGACAGTAAGAGAGTTTGGTGAGCACTTGAGTGCAGTGGGTTTGAAAGAAATATTGCTGCTTCTTTCATGGAGCTTGCACTTGGGTGGAGGAAACACAGGATAACCTCATATGGAAGCAAATACGTACCTACAGGTAGTGGTAAGTGGTTGTGAGAGAGTCATGGTGGAGGATTGGGGATAGCTACTTCTGATTGGGTGGTGGGAGAATGCCCCACTAAGGTGATGAATAAGCTCAGAACTGAAGTAGTTATGACCCAAATAGAGTAGGGAGAGAAGCATCTGTAACTTTTCATTTTCCGAGTATAGAGTTTGCAGTGTTGGTCATGATTTTCTGTTTTGATAGAATAGACACTTAAGAAGTATCAGAGTTGATTTGCCTTTAAATAATTTTTCTCTTTTTTTTCACCCTACATTCTAGAACTTGTCACAAACACCAGTGCTTAGACAACTACTAAAAGAAGTGAAAATGTCTGGAACAATTGTAAAAATTGAACCACCTGATTTGGCATTAACAGTATGTTCTTTAAACTTTTCTAGTCTGTAACTTTCCTCTCTGAATGTGTGTTTTCTAAATTATTTTAAATAACTGACACTCATTTCCACTGTTTTTGTTTGTTTTGTTTTACTTTAGGCTACTAACTTAAACAGTTTCAGGCTAATAGAAGTTATAAGGAGTCTTTACATCTGTTTGCCTTGTGTGTGCTCTGTTTTTCTATGCTTGAGTGTTAAGCTTCCTTCTTGGGAATGTGTATATGTTTGAGAAGCCTTAGGCTTACATTATTATTTTTAACATCTTTAAGGTGACTTAAGAGCTGTGTAACCAAATAAATATTACCTTATCCATTTTTATTATTTACATTTTGCTTTGGCTCTTTCAATTCTTAGGTAGTAAGTGTTCCGGATAATCTAAAACTAAAATAGTAGAGCTGAATTCTGCATAAGACAGTCTGTGACCAAACAGTTTCTGTCTCTTTTGATGTACATTTTAAACTTTTAAATGGGGCAGTTCTGTCAGGAACATTGGTAGTATATGTTAACTAATTAGATTTTAGTAAAGTCAGTGATTCCAGAATTTGACTGAAGAAAGTAATTTCTTTTCCCATATTCAGGAACCGTTAGAAATAAACCTTGAGCCTCCAGGCCCTCTTACTTTAGCCATGAGCCAGTTTCTTAATGAGATGCAAGAGACCAAAAAGGGGGTTGTGACACCGAAAGAACTCTTTTCTCAGGTCTGTAAAAAGTGAGTATCCACTTCGATTGTGCTTTCAGTGCCTCAGTGAGATGCTGAGAAATAATATTAATATTAAATAGTAAAATATAAAAATATTAATAGCATTACATTTAGTCAACCCTCTATATACAAAAGGCATAGTTTTTTTTCATTTGGATTTTAAAATGTATTTATGTGATAGTTAAATCTCCCAAGGGTGTTAATGGACTAAACAGAAATTTGTAGAAAGCAGAACTCTCTGAGATTTGGGATATGATCCTAAGATTTTCTAAAAATAGCTTCAGAGCTTAGTAGACTGAAGATTGCTTTTCTGTCTTTTTGTTTTTCTCTAGAGCAGTGCGGTTTAAAGGCTATCAGCAGCAAGACAGCCAGGAGCTGCTTCGCTATTTATTGGATGGGATGAGAGCAGAAGAACACCAAGTTAGCATGTTATGACCATTGTATTTTATGATCTTATCTTCATAAGCTTTCTGTCTCATTTGATATCTTACGAGTTAAAACAATGAAAGCTAGTTATTAAGGCCATCATACTTTTAAATTTTTTCTTACACCAGCTTTTTCAACTAGTATGTTTTCACCATTAGAATGAATCCAGAGAATTAGCAGTAATTCTCTTTCTCATGATGGCTTAAGTTTAGTTGATGTTTACAGCATTAATGTTCTTTAAAGATTCTGTTGTACTAACCTATACGAAGAGAGCTGCCAAATATTGGAAATTGTTTCTCCCAAACCCAGGTGCAGCACACCCTTACTTTTAATTCTGAGTCTGATTTAACACTGTTTTTTGAACCTAGGAAGTATTTTCATTTTGTAAGAGTCAGGGAACATTGGTTGCATTTTAAAATTTTTGTTACTTGCCAGGATATAAAAAAATGTATTTGGGGTATGAATTAATGAGTACTAATAATAGTGATAATAACTAATATTTATTTCGCACTTATTTTTATGCCAATCACTGTTTTCAGTGTTTTGTATTAATTCCCTTACTTCGTTCTCACAAAGTTTCTGCGAGGTGGATACTGTGATTTTTTCCTATTCCGTAGATTGAGAATCTAGGCTGTAGAGAAGTTCAGTACCTAGTTTAAGGTCCCCCAGAAATAATGGAGCTGGGCTTTAAGCACTGGAGTCAGACCCTGTGGCTGTCATGTAATCATTCTGCTTGTAGGACAAGCTATTTCAGTTTCTTCTCAAAGGTGGTGGGCATGTTCTGAAAACCTTTGGTTTGAAGAGGTTTAAGATCTTGAAATGATAAGATAATACCTTTATTCAGTGGTTAGTGATTGCTTTGTGGCATAATTCCTTTTTAGCTCCTTGAATTAAGTTTGAAAATGTGATTTTGGGATCATTTAGTAAATATGGGGAGCTGTATCCTGATCACTTTCTTGACTTGATTACATATTTCTAAGGAAAATAAAATTTAAAATTTAATAGTATATATATATCCATTTTATTACTTTTAGAGAGTGAGTAAAGGAATACTTAAAGCATTTGGTAATTCTACTGAAAAGTTGGATGAAGAACTAAAAAATAAAGTTAAAGGTAATGTCTGACTTTTTGAACTAAAACACTATAGTTGAATTCCTCTGTACCTTAGGACAAGATTGCTAGCACATGTATTTCCAAGTCCACAATTATTAATGTATAATTTCTCTTTATCAACGTTGATTAATAAAAATTATTCAGTGCTCCAGAAGTGAACAGTTTTACTCCATGGTGTATTCTTTTTATGTATTAAAGATAGAACTATGATAAATTACAGTTTTACTTTTCAAAAGCTTAAAATTATAATTAGCAGTAATACATGAATTATATTTGTTACTGTGAGTTGTCAGTAGTTGGTTTATTAATCATGGAGCCAACTTAGTTCTTATTATGTGGCGTGTAAAGATTTAGGACAGATCTGCCCAGTAGAACTTCCTATGTTGATGGAACTCCTCTATACCTTTGCTGTTCCATACAGAAGCAACTAGGCACGTGTGGCGCCTGAAATGTGACTGGTGAAACTGAGGAACTACATTTTTATTTTTATTTAATTGTAATTAAATTTAAATAGCCATAAGTGACTAAGGGCACTGTATTATAAAGCACAGATTTGAATCAACTTATAGCAACTCTTTGCTCCTTGGTGCCCTTTAGAGCCTGGCCAGTAATGGAGAGAATTACCCCCGCTGGCATTTTCTGTCAGAAAAATGTGGTTCTGCATAAATTATCATTTGAATAGTGCTTATAGGTTTCACGTATTTGGAAAATTGGCTGACCAAGTAGTAAAATTATGGCTTTTAGTTATATTAAACTTATCAAGATTATTTCTGGGAGCATAGGAAAATAAAAGGAAGATTTTGTTTGAAATATTTTCCTGAGGTTTTTCTTTTGTTTTTAAAATATCAAAGGAGTTCAGTCTTAGAGTTCACAAAACAAGTTACATGCATTTTCTCTCCCAGTTTGCTACTCTGGTATCTTTTATCAGTCTTGAATGTTAGAATGTTAGAGCTAGAACTAAGGAACTAGACTGTCATTCAGCCTACTCCGAGCTGTTCATTTTATACTAATGGAGAGAGAGGGAAAGACATAGAAGTCTCACTGACTTGCACAGTTTACTTCCCACTGACTAGATCTTGGATAAGGACTTTTTTGTCTTATTCATAAAAGGCGATTGTGTTCAATTATGTTATGCTCAGAGGTAGAATATATAATACTGACTTCTATCGCTTAAAAAAAATGGTGATGATGAATGGAGGAAGAAGTCTGTGGGACAGGAAATTTAAAATAAAATTTTAGAGTTAGATAGGTAAGTAGTTTTAGCTTTTCTTGTTTAATTAATTATATAACAGTAATTGGTAATTGATAGACTTTTTTTTCTCCATAGATTACGAGAAGAAAAAATCAATACCAAGTTTTGTTGACCGCATCTTTGGTGGTGAACTAACTAGTATGATCATGTGTGATCAATGCAGAACTGTAAGTAGATGTCATGTGTACTGGGTTTGTTCACTAATATTCAACAGTTTATCAATTGTTTATTTCAAAAGCAGAAATCTCTACCTTCATAGGATATCTTTTTAAACTATTCAGATGCTATTCAGATGTGCATGGTTCTTTGTGGGAAATGTCAGCACTCCTTAAATCTTGAAGACGTTAAACAGTTTGATTTATTTCCCCCAACCCAAAGTCCTCAATGTTGTGTAATTTTTCATTTCAAATTTTCTTAAGCCTTTGTTTATTTTAAAACCCATCCCCTACTCCCCATCCCACAGGGCAGGGAGGATCTTACTATGTAACATTTACAGTATTTACATTTTTACACTGTCTTTTCTGATTGGTTAAGGTCTCCTTGGTTCATGAATCTTTCCTTGATTTGTCCCTCCCAGTTTTAGATGATCAGGTAAGACTATTGAGTTTATTTTATTCAAGTGGATTTTTTTTCCTGTAAGATTTTATGGGGGGAAGCCTTGTTACTCTTTTTAAGTTTGTATATTACTAGCCCATGCAGAAATTTTTCTTAATTTGAGGTAGAATGCATTTTAGGATTTGAATAAAGAACAGGGTAACTACTTTAAAAACAAGGATGGAAAAAAAGATGATGTATTCAGAATTCTGTACAAGTAATTAGTTTGATTGGTTTCCATACAGGGAAGTATTTTCCTTATATTAAAATTAATACTTATTTTTGTTATTTAAGACTAATCACGAATCCCTTGCACACCTAAGTTCATAAATGTTAAATAAAGAGTATTATTTCGTTTTAATTTGGTTCCTTTTAAGTAGTAGTAAAAAAGAAGAGATGTTATGAGTATTGGATAAATCATTCTTCAACTTCGTATGAATTATGAGACCCTTGGCTTGTTACTTGGCAATTAAAGTCTCACCAAATTTTATTTTCTATTTTTTTGAAACTGTCATATGCATGCAAAGAAAGAAAAGAATAAAAAAGAATACACCGTGGTGACTTACATAAGTCACTTAGAAAATGTATTTGGAAATGGACGTATTTACAGTGTGACACAGCATGTATCTAATACATTTTGTTATATTTCTATTACACTTACATGTGATGTTGCCTTTTGCTGTTTTGTTGGTTTGCTTGTTTTCTCATTATGTGAAGATTGCTTTCTAGTATATGAGATAAACGAATTTTGTGTCATCTATTTTCAAATATTGTGGAAAAAAAAGCTAATATATAATAGAAGTAGAAAAATATTTACATAGTGTGGATTTTTTTTCACCAAATGGTAGTTGTAAAATTTTGTTTTTGACCTATGTTATCTATATTTTAAGAGTGGTAAGAAAAGTGTAAACGATAAAAATCTGAAAAAGACAATGGAAGATGAAGATCAAGATAGCGAGGAAGAAAAAGATAACGACAGTTACATAAAAGAGAGAAGTGATATTCCTTCTGGAACAAGTAAGCACTTACAGAAAAAAGCAAAGAAACAAGCCAAAAAGCAAGCCAAGGTGGGTAATTAGGAGGAAAATCATATGCTTGTAATTTTATATTTTGAACTATTGAGTTTGTAGTCTGAATGACATTGGTTAGACATGTCTGTTATTTTAGATACAGCACTTTCATTTGACAATTACAGAATTTAGCTCATTTAGTATTCTCTGCAGGGAAATTGCTTTGAGTATATGTGAAGAAAACGTCGTGCTTCTTTTTTTTTAAATCCTGCATTGCTTGTAACAAGTATTTGTAGTAAGTTTAATTAACTTAATTTTCAAGTTAATATTATTGACACCCACAAATTTAAAAATATATAAAGGTAAACAATAAGTCCCCCTCCCACCACTGTTTTTTTTTTTTCCAACCTGAGATGGAGTCTTGCTGTGTCGCCCAGGCCAGAGTGCAGTGGCACGATCTCTGCTCACTGCAACCTCCATCTCCTAGGTTCAAGCAATTCTCGTGCCTCAGCCTCCTGAGCAGTCAGGACTACAGGTGCATGCCATCAAGCCTAGCTAATTTTTATATTTTTAGTAGAGACAGGGTTTCACCATTGTTGGCCAGGCTGGTCTCAAACTCCTGACCTCAAGTGATCCGCCCTCCTCAGCCTGCCAAAGTGCTGGGATTACAGGCATGAGCCACCGCGCCCGGCCGACCACCACTTTCCTTTTATGACAAAGATAAACATTTTTGTTTTTTCTTATGTATCCTTCTGGAGTTTCTTTTGGAAAATATGAGCAAATACAAATATGCAGTCTTGGTTTTTTTCCCCCTTTCTTACCATTCACACCATTCTGGACTGTGTTGTTTGTTTATACTTAGATTCTTGGAGTCCTTTCCATTTTAGTATATAAAACTTCTTCATTCTTTTTTTTTTTTTTTTTTTTCTGAGATGGTGTCTCACTCTGTCGCCCAGGCTGGAGGGCAAATGGCGAGATCTTGGCACACTGCAACCTCTGCCTCCCAGGTTCAAGTGATTCTCCTGCCACAGCCTCCCGAGTAGCTGGGATTACAGACATGTGCCACCGTGCCTGGCTAACTTTTGTATTTTTAGTAAAGACAGGTTTCGCCATGTTGGTCAGGCTGGTCTCTAACTCCTGACCTCAGATAATCTGCCCGCCTCAGCCTACCAAAGTGCTGGGATTACAGATGTGAGACACCGTGCCTGGCCCATTCTTTCTTTCTTTTTTTTTAACAGTTGCATGATTCTGTGTTATGGATGTGCCATAATTCATTTAACCATTTCTCTATTGATTTAGGTTGTTTCAGTCTTTTGCTATAATGGTCAGTGCTCTAGTGAATAACCCTATACATAAGTCATCTGTAGGGTAAATTTGAGAAGTGGGATTGCATTTGTAGTTTTGGTTGATACTAATTGTCCTTCACAAAGGTTGCTCCTGACCCTTGACAGCTGTGTGTTATCAAACTTCCAGATTTTGATTGGTATGTTAGATGGAAAATATTATCTCAGTGCAGTTTTATTTTGCATTTATTTTAATATAAATTAGATTAAGCATATTTTTATGTTTCAGAGCCATTTGCATTTCATGTTCTTTGAAGTTTTTGCTTATATTCTTTTCTCATTTTTTATTCATGTGTTCCTCTGTTTTTACGGAAACACATCAGAAAATGTTTGGGTCCCATCCTGTTTGCTGCCCTTCATTCTTCTGGTATTACAGAGTAGCCTCATGGGGGCTGTTCTTTCAGTTCTTTCTGTTACAACCAGAAATGCCTTTGGGTTTTTAGGCATTTCAGTAACAGGAATCTTGATGAAATGCCTTCTTTTCCTCTATTTGGAAGTAGGTTGCAAGTGGCAAGAGTGATTTTAAAGGGGAAAGTTCTTTACTCTCTTCTGTATGTGTGGCTACCTTGCTTCTTTGCTAACTTCAGGCCATTTTTTTCCCAGAATACTTTTGTCCATTCCTCTGACCAAAGCAGTCCTGTACTTGTGCATCCTTGAGTTTTCTTTCAGTTTGGTTTTTTTCTCTAAGTGAAACCTTGACCCAGTAACTCATATGGATACATTTCTTTCTGTTAGTGTGGAGTCACACCCACCGTGTGGTATAACATTTGACTGCCTGGGTTTAACAGTCTTTTTTTTTTTTTTTTTTGCTTTATATTTTATTTTATTTTTTTTTATTTTTTATTTTTTTATTTTTATTTTATTTTATTTTTTATTATACTTTAAGTTTTAGGGTACATGTGCACATTGTGCAGGTTAGTTACATATGTATACATGTGCCATGCTGGTGCGCTGCACCCACTAACTCGTCATCTAGCATTAGGTATATCTCCCAATGCTATCCCTCCCCCCTCCCCCCTCCCCAACAGTCTTAGTACTCTGCATGGATTACTTCCCTTATCACAGAGACCATGTCTTGCATATTTTTATTTCTACAGTAGGGTGATTTTTTGATGGTTGGTGATGGTTTATTCCTGATTTCATTTAAATAACTTTTTCTTTCTTTTTTTTGGGAACAGAGTCACTTTCTTGCCCAGGCTGGAGTGCAGTGGTGTGGTCTCGGCTCACTGCAACCCCCACCTTCCATGTTCAAGCTATTTTCCTGCCTCAGCCTCCCGAGTAGCTGGGATTACAGGCGCGCACCACCCATGCGTGCATTACAGGCACGCCTGGCTAATTTTTGTATTTTTAGTAGAGATGGGTTTTCACCATGCTGGCCAGGCTGGTTTCAAACTCCTCACCTCAAGTGAGATGCCCTCCTTGGCCTCCCAAAGTGCTGGGATTACAGGTGTGAGCCACTGCACCTGGCCTAAATAACTTTTCTTCATAATTTATTTTTTGAGACAGAGTCTTGCTCTGCCACCCAGGCTGGACTATAGTGTGCATGATCATACGTCACAGTAACCTTGAACTTTTGGGCTCAAGTGATCCTCCCACCTCAACCTGCTGAATAGCTGGGACTACAGGTGGGCACCAACGTGCCCAGCTAATTTTTATTTTTATTTTTTTTTTAGAGATGGGGTCTCAGTATGTTGCCCAAGCATGTCCCAAACTTCTCAAGTGATACTCTTGTGATCCTCTTGCTTTGGCCTTCCACAGTGCTAGGATTACAGGTGTGAGCCGCCATGCCCAGCCAATTTCGTCATAATTTTTTTGATCCTTGGTAGCAAAGGAACTTTTTCGGATCAGATTGTGAGAGTGAACTCTTCCTTAGGAAATTATTTTTGATTGACAAGCAGCAAAACTGGATATAGTACGTGTGTGTTGTCTCCTTCTTCCTCTATCTCTCTCCCTCCTTTTCTCCCGCTCTTTTTCTTTATTTTTTGATGCCGTATACTTTTTACCCAGAACCAACGAAGACAACAAAAAATTCAAGGAAAAGTTCTTCATTTAAATGATATTTGTACTATTGACCATCCTGAAGACAGTGAATATGAAGCTGAAATGTCACTTCAAGGAGAAGTAAATATTAAATCCAACCATATTTCACAAGAGGGTGTTATGCATAAAGAATATTGTGTCAACCAGAAAGATTTGAATGGCCAAGCAAAAATGACTGAAAGTGTAACTGACAATCAAAAATCCACAGAGGAAGTAGATATGAAAAATATCAACATGGATAATGATCTGGAGGTTTTAACATCTTCTCCCACTGACTGTACTAGGAATTTAAATGGTGCCTACCTAACGGAAGGGAGCAATGGAGAAGTGGACATTTCCAGTGGTTTCAAAAACCTAAATTTGAATGCTGCTCTTCATCCTGATGAAATAAATATAGAGATTCTGAATGATAGTCATACTCCTGGAACAAAGGTGTATGAGGTTGTAAATGAAGATCCAGAAACTGCTTTCTGTACTCTTGCAAACAGGGAAGTTTTCAATACTGATGAGTGTTCAATCCAACATTGTTTATATCAGTTCACCCGTAATGAGAAACTTCGAGATGCGAATAAACTGCTTTGTGAAGTATGCACACGGAGACAGTGTAATGGACCAAAGGCAAATATAAAAGGTATTTTAATGCTCTCACTGTAAGTAAAATTAATATTCAGGGGCACATTTTGCACTACATAGGTAGAGTACTCCTAATTGTATCAGGATTTGGATGGCATGAATAAGTGTCCTTTTCTGTGTAAATATTTTAATAGAAGGATGGAAGAAGTAGGACTTTATTGAAGTGGCTAATACACTGTGACATCCCAGCAGCAGTTAAATGGGACAGTTTTCTCCCTGACATCTCTCCCTGTGGGTAAATTATCCCCTTGGAATGCAGTCACCACAGCATCCTGACACATAATGGCTGTTTTTTTCCACCCTTACCTCCTTTGCACCCAGGATGCCACACTTGAATTTATCAGTGAACTAAGATGACATGCCAAGTGCAAAGCACTGGGAAGACAGTGCTTTCTTACAGTCTTCCTCAAATGGGAGAAAGGATCATACTGACAATTTCCCTTATCTCCCCACTGCCTTTTTTTTTTTGAGTTTGGGTAAATAGGATGTGGGGAGGGGCCATGGATTCCTAAGGATTTTTAGTAGAATTGTTGAAACATTTTAAAATTCTAAGTAGAATTTTATTTATTTACATATAGAGACAAAAAGTAAGCCTGTGTGTGTGTGTGTGTGTGTGTGTATGTATCTATGTGTGTGTATGTGTATATATGTGTGTGTGTGTGTATATATATATATATATATATATATAAGCTCAGAGACTATACAAAAATAGGCTTACTTTTTGTCTGTATATATATCAGCTCAGAGACCATACGTGTGTGTGTATGTGTGTGTGTATTTTTTTTTTTTTTTTTTTGAGACAGAGTCCTGCCCTGTCTCCCAGGCTAAAGTGCAGTGGCCAATTTCAGCTCACTGCAATCTCCACCTCCCGGGTTCAAGAGATTCTCCTGCCTCAGCCTCCCAAGTAGCTGGGACTACAGGCACCTGCCACCACGCCTGGCTAATTTTTGTATTTTTAGTAGAGATAGGGTTTCACCACATTGGCCAGGGTGGTCTCAAACTCCTAACCTCAAGTGATTTGCCCGCCTAGGCCTCCCAAAGTCCTGGGATTACAGGCGTGAACCATCACACCCAGCCTAAAAAATATTTTTTATAGATGAGCATTTGCAAATGATTTGATGTGATGGAATATACTAAACTTTCAACCTCATTAACCAAAATATTGTGCCTCTCCACAGTAATTCAATTTTGCTCTGATTGTAATCATTCTCAGTTATTATTGTATTTTTATTTCATCAGTAGGAATTTATGGACATTTTAATCTCATATATAAATACCTATAAAATATCTTTGATTTTGCCTCTTACTCCACAAATTCTACAATATTTGTTATCTAGTACTTCATAGAAAAAGTTTACTGATCCTTGCTTATAGCAGATCTGAATGCTTTAGGGGTCTAAAATGATTTTCTCCCTGTTAAAAATTTCTTCTTTTCTTTAGGTGAAAGGAAGCATGTTTACACCAATGCCAAAAAGCAGATGCTAATTTCTCTTGCTCCTCCTGTTCTTACTCTTCATTTAAAGAGATTTCAGCAGGTACTCCTTGTTACCCAAAATTTGTTTTAAATATGTAACACCTACTTTATTACCTATTTTTTTCATTACTGTCTCAACATACTACTTTGTTTCTTTGGTTTTCTGTTGTTTCTTAACTCTAATGTCAATGAAGTCAGAAAGGGAAAAACATAGGGGCTAGGCAGAGGCGCATGTGAAGGTGGAGGCACAATCTGCCTCAGATTTCCTAGAACTCATTTATGTCCCTCTTTTTAGTACGATTGGCATCTTACTTTTATTTCAGGTTAAAAAAAGAAAAAGACTGGTGTGTTACATATATCTCATACTTAGGAATATTAGTGATTTTTTCTGTTTTGTGTGTGGCATCTTGTTTTTACGGACCCTTGATAAAAAGACATTGGTGCCTTGGATTGTCATCATTTTGGTGACCTCATCTTTTCTGGAAAACTTTTGCTATAGCTGTATAACTTCTAAACTGTGTTGCAAATTCCAAAAGTACTTTCAGTATCTTCAGAACGTTTTTCCTCTTGTGGTTGGTATGGGCTTGACTAATTGGGTGGGCCTTTATTAACAATTCACTAAGCTTGGTTTGAGCATGAGGCTGAGAGCGTGTGTTTCACAGAAAAGTATTATGCTATCGCTGAGTTTTAAGCACTCAGAACCTGTGGTCTAATCTGGCATTTCTGGATGGCTGAAGCAGAAACATTGAGAATTTTCTCACAAGAAAAGTTTTTTTTCTTCTTTTTGAAACAGTCTTGTTCTGTCACCCAGGCTGGTGTGCAATGACATGATCATGGCTCACTGAAGGTTTGACCTCCCGGTCTCAAGCGATCCTCCCACCTCAGCCTCTATAATAGCTGGGACTATAGGTGGCTACCACCATGTCCAGCTAATTTTTTAATTTTTTTGTAGAGACAGAGTCTCACAGTGTTGCCCAGGCTGGTCTCGAACTCCTGGGCTCAAGTGATCCTCCTGCCTCAGCTTCCCAAAGTGCTGAGATTACAGGCATGTGCCATCATGTCCAGCTGGGAATAGCTTTCTTAATGTGTTGGTGTGTGTTTTTTGTGTGATACGTGTGTACTTAGCAAAAGCAAACCAACTTGGAATCAGTTAGTGTTCAGGAAGAATTGAGTCTCCAAAGAAAATTGAACTAGGACTTAATGTTGATATTCTTTTGGACATCGGAGGGGACTTCGGTTTACTTAACCTGTATTGCTTTTCCAAGAAAAGTCAATCTGTTATGCTTCTCTTTTAGGCTGGTTTTAACCTACGCAAAGTTAACAAACACATAAAGTTTCCGGAAATCTTAGATTTGGCTCCTTTTTGCACCCTTAAATGTAAGGTAAGTCAAAGTGGTCTTTTTCAGGAAAGTCCTTTAAAGTCAAATCATGGCTTACCCAATGCTCCAGTAGCAACTCACTTAAGTATGAAGTTGATAACACTTATTCAGTAGAGTGGGTCTTTGATCATTGTACCTTTATAATTTGAAGATTAGTGATGAATCATTTTGAAGAATGGGTTATTTCAGTTCAACGTTTGGAATCCCCTTTATTATGGCATACATTGTCTTGTGAGCGGAGGGCATAAAACTAAAGGTGAGCAGATCTATTAATGAATAATCTGTTTAATGTGGTTGAATGTTAAGGCTGGTGAACATAGGTCAGGAGTGGTATACATTTAACCCAGCATGTTGGTGGTTCAGGAATGGCTTTGTAAAGTAAACCATGCCTCAACTATATTTAAAGAAGGAGTAAGAGTATGATGAATCAAGATGAAATGAGTTTTGCAGGCAGAAGGAACAGCAGGAGTAAAAACAGCAGTGTAAAATAGGATGGTGATTGCCAGAGACTGGTAACGTATGTAGTTCTAGAGTTTACAGTACAAGGTATAGGGAGAGTTGAGAAATGAAGCCAGAGAAGTGAGATAGGAATGAAGTTTTGGAGGGTTCTCATGGTGAGGAACTTGGACTTCATTAGGTATACAGTGGGGAGCCCTGAGGAGTTTAAAGCACTGGGGTGGCATGGTCAGATCTTCATATGACGTAGGTTACTTGTTGATGTATGGAGGCTGAATTTTAGGACGGAAAGACTAGAGGTGGGGAAATGAGTTTGGAGGCTGTTGTATTAATTCAGCCAGTAGTTGATGAGGGCTTAAAGTTGGGCAGGAGATGGGGAGATAGAAGGAATATTTCAGGAGGTAGAATTAACCAGACTTAATGATTGATTGGCACTGTAAGGTGAGGCAGAGGCCTTTTATAAGTGGATGCTGAGGGTGGCAGAGAAAGGGTTGAGGATGATTCCTGAGGCCTGGCACGACAGATGGGAGTGCTGTAAATTGAGATAGGATATATAGGGAGAAAAGCAGGTTGAGAAAGGATAATGACTTCAGTTTTAGATACATTTGAGTGTCAGATACCTTTGAGAAATTAATGTGCTTAGTCTAGAAAACATTTGGATATACATATCTGAGACCTATAGCAGAGAGGTTAGGATGGGCCCAGGGCAGAGATTTAGAAATCAGTACATATGTGGTAGTTTAAACTATGAGAAGATGGGATCCCTTGTGTATAGAGTCTGAAGAGAGAAAAAGGAGATGGCCAATGACAGGACCCTCCTAAGTATCTGAGTGGAAGAGGCAGGGGTAGAAAGTGAGGACACCACAAAGGATCTCAAAGAATCTCCATGTTGAAGAATTTGGGGCTGGGCGTGGTGGCTTACGCCTGTAATGCCAACACTTTGGGAGGCCGAGGCGGGTGGATCACTTGAGGTGAGGAGTTCGAGACCAGCCTGGCCAGCATGGTGAAACCCTGTCTCTACTGAAAATACAAAAATTAGCCAGGCATGGTGGTGTGCGCCTGTAATCCCAGCTACTTGGGAGGCTGAGGCAGGAGAATTGCTGGAACCCGGGAGGCAGAGCTGCAGTGAGCCGAGATTGCGTCACTGCACTCCTGCCTAGGTGACAGAGCAAGAAACTCCCTCAAAAAAAAAAAAAAAGTCTGGGCCAGTTGCTGTGATGGGCATAATGGAAGAGGCAGCTAAGGACAATTGATAAGATTATGGTCACATTGAGGACTATGACAAGGTACATGATCATTTATTATACTTTTGTTTCTTAGCAGTAGCGGCCGTCTGAGTTTGGGGCATGGCAGGTACATTATAGGATTCAGGGTGAGGTTTTGTGATGAATTGGATATGGAGATTATTTGTAAGTGATACATGTGATTGAAGTTCCCAAACTTTAATGTGTATGTGGGAATCAGACCTACAAATTTTGATTCTGTAGGTCTAGTATGGGATCAAAAATTCTGCATGTTTAATGTAAACTCTCAGGTGATGCTGATGCTGGCTGTTCATGGACCACATTTTGAATAGCAATGGTCTAGACTGCATATGGGAATTATATTATGTCAGTTTCCATGCTGCTGATAAAGATATACTGGACAAGATATACTGGACAAGATATACTGGGCAAGACTGGGCAATTTACAAAAGAAAGAGGTTTATTGGTCTTACAGTTCCACATGGCTGGGGAGGCCTCACAATCATGTCAGAAGGCAAGGAGGAGCAAGTCACATCTTACATGGATGGCAGCAGGCAAAGCAAGAGCATGTGGAGGGAAACTCCCCCTTAAGAAACCATCAGATCTTGTGAGGCTTATTCACTATCAAGAATAAGGATGGGAAAGACCTGCTCCCATGATTCAGTTACCTCTCAACGGGTACCCTCCCATGACGTGGGAATTGTGGGAGCTACAACTCAAGATGAGATTTGGGTAGGGACACAGCCAAACCATATCAGGAATGAAGCCAAAAGTCTTCATAGGTGAGGAGAATATGAGCATTGGAGATCCTGTTAGGTTAAAGAGTACAGAATAGGTGAGATGAGAGTTGAATAAATAGAAGACTTGTGGACTAAGACTAAAAATAAGATTTATGACCCTTCAGCTCAGGAGTTTGAGACCAGCCCGGGCAACATGCTGAAACCCCGTCTTTACATAAAATTAATTTAGCAGGTCATGGTGGTGTGCACCTGTAGTCCCAGCTATTCCAGAGGCTGAGGCAGGAGGATCACTTGAGCCCAGGAGGCAGAGGTTGCATTGAGCTGAGATCATGCCACTGCACTCCAGCCTGGGTGACGGAGTGAGACCCTGTCTCAAAAAAAAATTTATGAAGTTGAACAATTCTGAGTGATGACAAGCCCAGACTCTAGTCCTGGGTGTGGTTGACTAAAATGGAATGGCATTTAAAGTCCTGTGAGGATCATAGATGGACAGAGAAGTACTAAGTTCTTCAGTGAATATGGAGGCACAGATTGGGAAGCTGAGTATAGAGACAGTACTACTGAAGGGCAGTGATGCCTGTTACGGACTTTTACATGAGAACATAAATAGTTGTCTGAAAAGTGGCTCCTGGCCCAGAGAATGCCTGTTCCTGTTCCTAGCCCTATGGCATATGGAGTCCTGAAAGAATAAGCAGGCTGCACTCTCTCGTGGGGAAAGTGAACACTTGAGAGGTTGAATGTGCTTCTCACCAACTCCCTTGGGGACATTTAAAGATGTAAGGGGTAATTTTTGGCACAACCTAAAATACTGTTCTCTTCCTGTTCAGGGCTTACCTTTTTTTAAACAGGGTATTCAGAGTTGTTAATAGCTAGGGTTGTTAAGAATTATCCTCAGGCTCCTAAAGAAACTGGCAAGTTGAATTCAGTTATTTGGTATCTGAGCCAGGTCACTGCATCAAGTGGCCTGTGGCTTACAGCTTTTCTACCAAGGGAACAATGGTGAATTTATAATAAAAACAGAAGTGTCTCAGGCTGAGAAGAGGTATGGAGAAAAGAGTGGACTCATGAATGATTTCTGCACTCTCAAAGTAATGGTTAAAGACCCTTTGCATAGTGTAAACTTGTCTTGCCCATGACATCTGTGTAAATGGAACTAGAACTAACTTTTGGATTCTACTCATTTTTAAAGAATGTTGCAGAAGAAAATACAAGGGTACTCTATTCCTTATATGGAGTTGTTGAACACAGTGGTACTATGAGGTCGGGGCATTACACTGCCTATGCCAAGGCAAGAACCGCAAATAGTCATCTCTCTAATCTTGTTCTTCACGGTGATATTCCACAAGGTAAGATGTCTTGGAAAATTCAGGCACTCAGCAGATTACGGCAAAACCAAAAAGTAATCAACTTGAATCTTTCCATTTATGTTTGATTTTTCATTTTCTCATGACAGATTTTGAAATGGAATCAAAAGGGCAGTGGTTTCACATCAGCGACACACATGTGCAAGCTGTGCCTACAACTAAAGTACTAAACTCACAAGCGTACCTCCTATTTTATGAGAGAATACTGTAATAATATCAAAAGCACTTTTTCTGGAAACACATTTATGGCTTTTATAATGGCTGAAATAATAAAAAAAGACTAATTAAAATCATGTTCACTTAACATTAAATACATGCCAGAAGAAATCATGTTTATTTAAATATTGAAGGGAAAAATACCTAAAAATGTACAAAGGTTTTATATTGTCATAGTGGTTTTTATTCCTGCTTTGTTTCTGGAAAGGAAATCCTGAATTACTTAAGTCCTTTGTGTTTAATATATCTGGGTGATGGATCACAACACATCAATAAACTGACTTACCCTAAAATCTTGTTTTATTACTGGGAAGATTTTAACTTCTATTGACTTACCCTACTAGGTAACGCTTTAAAAAATGTTTCATCAGACTGGCTAATGAAGCTTCATTACAAGTGTGTTAAATTTTTTTTTTTTTTTTTTTTTTTTGAGACGGAGTCTTGCTCTGTCGCCCAGGCTGGAGTGCAGTGGTGCAATCTCAGCTCACTGCAAGCTCCGCCTCCCAGGTTCACGCCATTCTCCTGTCTCAGCCTCCTGAGCAGCTGGGACTACAGGCGCCTGCCACCACGCCCAGCTAATTATTTGTATTTTTAGTAGAGACGGGGTTTCACCGTGTTAGCCAGGATGGTCTCGATCTCCTGAACTCGTGATCCACCTGCCTTGGCCTCCCAAAGTGCTGGGATTACAGGCTTGAGCCACCGCGCTGGGCCATACAAGTGTGTTAATTTTATAAGCATCTATATTGACAGCAGAATATAAATGGGAGCAATGTTTCTTTATAATCCTTCTGATGCCATAGTGTGCATAAGCTAGGGTATATAAGGCCTTACTCTGTATTTGCTCTGTGCCAGTGGTCAACTGATTTTGGACAGATTTAAGACAAACCAGTCTCACTCTTATGAGTATAATTGGGTACCAAACCCCTTAATACTAGCATACCAGAGAAAGCCTGTGAACTGTCCCAAGTCAGCCACTGTTTGAGTTACATGCAACACAAAGAGCTTAGGGACACCAAGCGTCTCTGAACTTCTTGAAAGGTTCTCTGAGGACGACTTCGACATACAATGAACACTTTTAACTTGCTGTGGCAGTAATGAGAGTTGTATCATTCCTAACACCTGTTGAGTTTATGTAAGACCCAGTCAGTCATACTGCTTCTAAAATCTTTTGGAAAGAATACTAAAAACAGGCTGGCGCCATGGCTTATGCTTGTAATCCCAGGACTCTGGGAGGTCAAGGCAATAGGAAACGTTGAGCCCAGGAGTTTGAGACCAGCCTGGGTAACATAGTGAGACCCTATCTCTACAAAAAACTTAAAAATTAGCCAAATGTGGTGATGTGTGCCTGTGTCCCCAGCTTTTCAGGAGGCGGAGGTGGGTGGATTGCCTGAGCCCATCAGCAGAGGTTGCAGTGAGCTGAGATTTTACCACTGCACTCCAGCCTGTGTGACAGAGCAACACCTTGTCTCAAGAAATACATACACACACAATTTCAAACAGTATTAAGGACCTTACATAACCAACACATATAGTAGCACATGTCCTATAAAATTCAGTATAATTATTTATAATAATTGATTTATAATGTTCTTGGCTTTTTCAACACTCCTTACTGATTTTAACAAAATAGAATCTGCTTTATGAAAACTGACTTAATTTTGTATGTCAGGTTATCTATTTTCTGTTATAAGCATTTTTTTTGTAGTTTGCTAAGTAGAGTGTCTTCCATTCAACAAATTATTAATTGCTATTGAAACAAGTCACCTTGAGTCAGGAATTCCAGAGCTGTGACAAAAACACTCAGGAAATCTAGTCCAGGTGTTGGCAGACCTTTCCTGTAGAGGGCCAGATAGTAAATATTTTAGGCTTTGTAGGCCCATTTGGTCTCTGTCAAAAATAAAAATACTTAACTCTGCCACTCCCTTGTTAGAAAGCAACTGCAGACAATATGTAATGGTATGAGCATGGCTGTGTTCCAATAACTTATTTACACAAACAGGCAGTAGGCCAGATATACATGGGTAATAGGCCTCTACTTACATAAGTGACTTGCCTTAAGTCCCACAGCTAATGTGATTAACAAGGTTGAGAGGAACACAAGTCATTTAGAGCCAATAACCGTGGTCATTAGACAATAAGGCTTTGACAGTAACTATGTTTATTATAACATCCAGCCAAGAATACAAACACAAAATACCTCTTAATTTAAGGAGAATAAGAAAACATCAGGTGATTCTTGAGTACTACTACAAATACAGCCTTCACCTACAGTAAAAATTAAGCCAATTTCAATCATTTTGGTCATCATCCCAGTCTTTCTTCCCACTTGGAGGCTTGGGCCCACCAGCTGGTTTTGCCATGATGATCTGCATAAAAAAGAATCACACAAGAGTATGCTTATCAACTTAACCTTTAGAATGAAAAGAATGCTATTAGCATGATTTAAGATTAAGCAATCTTCTTGATATAATTATGTACTGCATATAAAACACTACAGCACAGAGTTTGCAAGATCCGTTGTTAGAAATTCAATTGTAAACTTTCAGCAGCATGAGAAAGTTTACTGCTTTTATGGATAACCGCAATAAAATCCACAGAGATTAGTGAACATTCCAAGACATGCACTTCAATAACTCAAAAAGCTGAAAGTGAAAATATGTGCATGCATCACTGGTGTAAGTCGGTCAGTCAGTTTGGCACCTGATTTGCTATTTATATATGAGATTCGTCTTGCCAACCATCTCTGTCCCAATTTCCTTGTGGTTTAGGAGCTTTAGGTCCACCTGCCAGCTTTGCCATTATAATCTAAAGTAGTTGATACATAAGTATATACAAAGTTTAACACTGAAATTTTCTAAAACCTGAAATGAGAATCATTCAAGCAGCCAGGAATTTTCATAAACAAAAATCTAAGTTCCCAACTTAAAAAAAAAGCGCCACAAACCTCACCTTACTTTGTCTAAAATAAATAGGTTTTAGCTTTTTTTTTTTTTTTTTGAGACGGAGTCTTGCTCTGTTGCCCAGGCTAGAGAGTGCAGTGGCATGATCCTGGCTCAATGCAACCTCTGCCTCCTGGGTTCATGCAATTCTCCTGCCTCAGCCTCCTGGGTAACTGGGATTACAGATGCCCGCCACCACGCCCGGCTAAGTTTTTACTTTTAGTAGAGATGGGGTTTCACCATGTTGGCCAGGCTGGTCTCAAACTCCTGCATGATCCACCCGCCTCGGCCTCCCAAAGTGTTGGGATTATAGGCGTGAGCCACTGCGCTCGGCTGGAAAACATCTTAATTACCATCTGCAAACCTGAACTGGGCAGTGGCTCATGCCTGTAATCCTAGCACTTTGGGAGGCCAAGGTTTGAGGCCAGGAGTTTGAGACCAGCCTGGGCAACAAAGTGAGACCTAGTCTACAAAAACTAAAAAATATATATATATAAAATATATATAATATTTGATTATATATAATATATAAAATATATATATTTGATTATATATATTATATATAAAATATTTGATTATATATAATATATGATTATATATTATATATTTGATTATATATTATATATATTTGATTATATATTATATATATTTGATTATATATTATATATATTTGATTATATAATATATAATATTTGATTATATATTATATATAATATTTGATTATATATAATATACAATATTTGATTATATATAATATACAATATTTGATTATATATTATATATAATATTTGATTATATATTATATATAATATTTGATTATACATATTATATAATATAATATATATATGATATATATATATTATATATATATCAGCCAAGCATGACAGCACCTGCCTACAGTCCCAGCTATTCGGGATGTTAAGGCAGAAGAATCACTGGAACTCAGGATTTTGAGGCTGTGGTGAGCTAATTATGATTGTGCCACTGTCCTCCAGCCTGGGTGATAGAGTAAGACCTTATCACAACAACAACAACAACAAAAAAGATACCTAAACCTGAAATTCTCAGAATAACATGTTACCAATTGAGAGTAATTTCAGACTGAATTAAAGGCATTAAGCATAATTTTAAAACCTAAGTGCACGTTGATTTTAAAAAGTAACTAAAAGCTGGGTGCGGTGCGGTGGCTCATGCCTGTAATCCCAGCACTTTGGGAGGCCAAGGCGGGCAGATCACGAGGTCAAGAGATCAAGACCATCCTGGCCAACATGGTGAAACCCCATCTCTACTAAAAATACAAAAAAAAATTAGGTGGGCATGGTGGCATGCGCCTGTAGTCCCAGCTACTCGGGAGGCTGATGCAGCAGGAGAATTGCTTGAACCTGGGAGGTGGAGGTTGCAGTAAGCTGAGATCACACCACTGCACTCCAGCCTGGCGACAGAGCAAGACTCCGTCTCAAAAAAACAAAACAAAACAAAAAACACTAAAACAAGTAGTTCCCAAACTTTAGTGGACACCATAATCAAAAGTGCTCATTAAAACAGACTGCTAGGCCTCTTCCAGCATTTCTGATATTGGTGGGTCTGGAATGACATCTGAGAATCTGTATTTCTTCTTTTTTTTTTTTTTGAGATGGAGTCTTGCTCTGTCGCCCAGGCTGGAGTACAGTGGTGCCATCTCTACTCACTGCAGGCTCCACCTCCCAGGTTCATGCCATGCTCCTGCCTCAGCCTCCCGAGTAGCTGGGACTACAGGCATCTGCCACCATGCCCAGCTAATTTTTTGTTTTTCTAGTAGAGACGGGATTTCACCATGTTAGCCAGGATGGTCTCAACCTCCTGACCTCGTGATCCTCCTGCCTTGGCCTCCCAAAGTGCTGGGATTACAGGCGTGAGCCACTGCGCCTGGCCTCCAAGAATCTGTATTTCTTATTTATTTTTAGTTTTTTAAAAGATGGAGTGTCACTCTGTCAACCAGGCTGGAGTGCCATGATGTGATCATAGCTCACTGCAGCCTTCAACTCCTGGGCTCAAGTGATCCTCCCACCTCAGCCTCCTGTGTAGCTGGGACTACAGGTGTGAGCCAGCATACCTGGCTGAGAATCTGTCATTCTAACAAGTTCTCAGGTGATGGTGATACTATTTTGGGACCATACTTTGAGAACTAGTGAAATAGACATTCCAACAAAGATTAATCCACTCCGTACTACACTATCCAATGCTTAAAAGCTTGATGTGCAATTCCTTTTCTAGAATATATACTATACAAATTTAGGTTCATTATACTATACACTATATACACAAACTGGTTAATACAGTTGGATGGGTTCTTTAGATACATACTTCACATAGAGTGCAAAGACTGGGGGAACAGATCAACCAACAACTTCCCCTACCATAAGATAAAGCAGACTTCCTAGTTTAAAGCCAAAATTCAAACTGCCTTTGTGACCAAGGGTGGTGGTTATTGTCTTGCTTGAATAATTGACATTCAAAGTTCCTAACTAACACAGTTGGAATTTCTGCGTACCTTATGCTGCAGTCTACTTAGCTTCTTCCGTCCCTGCTATTTTTGGTTTCCCCTTTTATTCTTAGCCACATTCTAATTTCTAGAATAAGTATTTTCTTAGGTTTCTATTTAAGAACTCAAACATATTCTTCCATTGAAAATCACCTAATAAGCTGACAGAGAAACCCGTTAATCTGGTACATAAACATCTAGTTTCTGCTTATTTTCAATGACTTGAAACTAAATATCCAGTTCCATTTTTGGTCATCTCTTGCTATCATAGTTCTTCCAATAAATTTGTTATAATTACCACCAACTGGTCCTTACTGTACTTAAAAGCTGAAATGTCTTTCCACTGATTTCTACTTAGGACTTACTCCACCTTTAATATGACATGACTTTTACCTAATGGATGTATACTGTCCCTCTAGCAAATTAAAATTTTCTGTTAAGTACTTATAAATAGTCATTGCTTATTAATTACTTCCAGAATTTTGTGGGGAAATGTATTTAATTAAGTTTGCCAGAAAATACCTTTTGGAAAAATAATTATGATTTCAGGTTTACTTCTATATATAGAACAGTCTACCACAATTCTTCAAAAAAAAAAAAAGGGTAGAAATATGATTTTAAACACCTTTAACATCTTTTAGTACCTCAAGCTATAATTTGTCATAGCAGAAAAAATTTTCAATGCCCAGTCCTCTTATCTGCAGACAGCTAGAGACTCCCATTTTCCTTCAAGCTGGTGGTCTGCAATGTCTGCTTGAGAGCTTTATGGTCCTTCCAAATTCCATGTTAGTATTATATATTAAATTTACTCTCTAAATTATTTGTACAAATGGGTTCTAAGGCTAAAAGGTTTGAAAGTTATATTTAAATTACATTTGTTCCACTGATTCCAACTTAAAATGGCAAAGGATTCTTTCAGTGGAAAGATCTCCATTTTAAATTAGTTGTAATATATTCAATACAATTTATAATAGAAGAAAAAAATTGGAGGGGGGCACATAGTATCTCTAATATGTGAGGACTAAGAATCCTTTGAATTAGAACTATGCTATGTTCTAGTTCTGGGAAAATATACTATTAAACCGTATGCAAATGAGTATTTTTAAAGATCAAAATTTCACTTTGCTCACCTGATCCACTCTAAGTACAGTGACTGCAGCATTAGTAGCGAGTTTGATAGCCCAATATTTTCCCAGGTAAGTATCTAGAATACCAGCTTCCAGCATGTCCTTTACAGCAGGGACTTCAGCCTGTCAAACACATTTTCATCCTTTCATTTAAAATCCTTTTATGTGAAAATGTTTATACCCACAAAAAGCCTCACATAGCTCCTTAAATAGTACTGGAAAGTAACCAAGCACAGTCCTACCTTACAGAGTCATCCTTTAGTATGTGAGGATTGGTTCTGACACCTCCAAGGATGCCAAAATCTGTGGATGCTCAAATCCCTTATATAAAATGGCATGGTGTTTGTATATAATCTATGCACATCCTCTCATATACTTTAAATCGTCTCCAGATTAATTATATAACACAGTGTATATAACACAGTTGTTATAGTGTATTTTTAAATGTCTTTAGTTTTTCCAAATATTTTCAATCTGTGGTTGGTTGAATCAATGGATACAGAACTGGGCTGACTACACACTACAGAACAAAAGACTATCAATAAAACAGAAGGAAAATGAAACGTTCTTCCATCAGACAAACTATGTAAAAACTAAGAAAATAATCTGCTCCCAAATCAGAACACTGTTTCTCATTGATATTTCTTTTAAACTCATACTATTTTTAGGTTGTGCATTCCCCAAATAAAGCAATTTAAGTTCAGTGTTTTTTCAAATACCTCAATATCTAATCCAACGTTTTTATTTCCTTCTTGATGTACTGCATAAAGTTTAGAGATTACTTCATTGGCCTTAACTCCAGAGTTTTCTGCCAGTGCGCGGGGAATAGCTTCAAATGCCTCAGCAAACTTCTTAATAGCATACTGTTCAAGTCCAGGACATGTCTAAAACAAAAATGTGTTAATTACTGTCTTTTATTCAAGCAATGGAAAGAAAGTCAATTTATACAGAAAAAGCTGTACCTCTCCATATGATGTGATCTGTTTGGCTAATTCAATTTCTGTTGCTCCACCTCCGGGTACAAGACGTTTATCCTGTATGTAGTGCCCCCACCAAAAAAAAAAAATGAACACAAAACAAATTCACTAAAAATCAGTTTGCAGTTTTCTAATCTTTTCACATTCCAGTACCCCACCAAACAGGAGTTTTTATCAGTCATTGTTACTCAAATACATATTACATATTTGGTAAAAATGAGTGGGTGGGGCAAATTTTCTTAGTGCACAGTGTCTGGTATATGAAAAGGACCAAAGTGAAGAATGGGAATAGTACCATATCATTTTTGCATATCCACAGATATAGCACTAAGAACTGCTTTAGCAACTAACAGTACATTACAGTGGAAAACAACGATAAACAATTTTTTTTTAAAGCTCTGTTTTGCTGTTAACTCCTCTGTACAATCTTTTTTGGAAACTATCATATTCACTAACAATGGACACTTAAGTCTTAGGTAAAAACAAAAACAGGTGCTTCATTTCATATAAACCACTCATTCTGAAGTTCTCATGATGTGCAAGAGTCTGCAAACCGTACTTTTAAGACCATACAAATTACTCAGACCTTACAAACTACTAAGAATATTGCTGATACTGACCCTTGTAAGAACTTTGAAAGTATTAACAGCATCGTCTACTGCCCTTTCTATGTCATCCATCAGATTGTCTGTAGAGCCTCGAAGTACTATGGTAGAAATGGCGCCATCTTCCTTTTCTATCAAAAAATTAAATATATTTGGTGATTAAATACAAGAAGCTAAAGCCCTACACTTAAACATGTTTTACCATTCCTACATACCATGCTTAAAAACCACCACCTGAGTATCTCCAACTTCTGAGAGGCAAACACTGTCACAGTGTCCCATTTCTTCAAGGACAGGAGGTGTCTGTAAGAAAGTGACTGTTGTAATAAAAATTCCATCTTGTTCAACTATCTTTTAGTGTTTTCCAAAATACATACCAATCTAGGAAGAGCTGTAGCACCAACTGTTTTACAAAGTCTTCGGAGATCCCATTTTGAGTTTAGCCTTTAAAAAACACAAAGACCTTAATAAAAGTTTTAATCAATTTCAGATAGCATATAAAGTTCAAATTAAAGAGGAACCTGTATACCAGCCCCCGTGTCACATTCCTTTGACAATGGATTTTAACTCAGAACACGTCTGGATTGCAATGAACACTGAGGCCAGGAAGCTGATTCCTGACTGAGTGAGTCCAGCTGGCCAACAGTACCACATCTTAAGCCTGTGTTGTATGGCATTGTTCTAGAATTGGGAGAATGGAAGTCACTTTAGGATGTCAGTGGTTTATAGTTCTAAAACATCAGAGAAACCCTTACAAAACTCAACAGCATATAGAAAATTTTTGCTTTACTTTGTGCAATCAATGTTCTGTGAACAAGAGTGATTTATTTTGCACATTTTATTAGGTACTAGGGATGGTGGTAGGTAGAAATGGGTAAGTTGTCTAGTGTGCACCATAAATGTGTTCATGGATTAAAAGGGATCTTCCTGACTCCACACTCTGATAGGCAATGCACCAAGCTTGTGTCTAGTCTCTTGGACAAGTTGTTCCTTTTGCCTGGAATGCTTTTCCCTCTTCAATTATCTGGTAATGGTTCTTCAAGCTCTCAGCTTAAATTTATGTTTTCTCAGAGGTGTTTCCTGACCCCTCCCCAAACTAAGTCCTTCTGCTATTTGACCTAGTACCTTTACTTTCCCTTTATTAACAGTCTTCATGGTCTATTTCGTTTAGTGTTTTCACCACCAAAAAACCATTTATCATATAGGTAAAAAAAAATTCGGCTTTTTCTTACCTCACTAACATGATATTATATTTATTTGCATAATGAAGAGCCATGTCTGCCACTTTGCCACCTGTTACTACGACATTTGCACCAGTATCAGCAATAGCTTTGACTTGTGCATCCATGAGGTTTTCTTCTCCCTTACTAAAATTCATCAATTCTTCAGCAGTCTTTATCAACACTGTTCCCTGGCAAAACAAGTAAACATTCCCTTTAAAATCATTTCACTACGTTGGTGTTCAAAGTCATTAGATAATAGTTGACTGAAGAAATAAAGGTTTGGCAAAAAAATATGAAGATAAATGTGCATATATTATGAAGCAGCAGAATACTGTATGTGTGAAATAGAAACTCAGCTTGCTTCTAGAACCCCCTGTCAAAACAGATGCATCTGCTTTTGTTAAGTACTTAGGTGGAAAAGTACTTTTATCTATTTATTTATTTATTTTGAGACAGAGTCTCACTCTGCCACCATGCTGGAGTGCAGTGGCAGGATCTCGGCTCACCACAACCTCTGACTCCCTGGTTCAAGTGATTCTCCTGCCTCAGCCTCCCAAGTAGCTGGGATTACAGGCAAGCGTCACCACGCCCAGCTAATTTTTGCATTTTTAGTAGAGACGGGGTTTCACCATGTTGGCCAGGCTGGTCTTGAACTCCTGACCTCGTGATTTGCCTGCCTTGGCCTATGCTGGGATTACAGGCGTGAGACACCGTGCCCGGCCGAGAAGTGCTTTTATTTTAAATATGTCAGGTAGGTAGGTGTCCTGGTGTTTGTCTTTTGACAAAGGCTAACTAGTGTTATCAATACAACATTGTGGTTCTCAAACTTCTTCTAAAATGTGGACTAGGCCGGGCGCGGTGGCTCATGTCTGTAATCCTAGCACTTTGGGACGCCAAGGCGGGTGGATCACTTGCAGTCAGGAGTTGGAGACCAGTCTGGCCAACATGGTGAAACTTTGTCTCTATTAAAAATACAAAAATTAGCCAGAGATCACTTGAACCCAGGAGGCGGAGGTTGCAGGGAGCCGAGATCGTACCACTGGACTCAAGCCTGGGTGACAAAGCAAGACTCTTAAAAAAAAAAAAAAAAGAATAAAATACAATAAAATAAAATGTGGACCAAATGACCAGACCCCCCTCATGCTACAAAATTTTAAAACTATCAACAACTTGGATTTCAAGAATTCTAGAGATGAAGTCAGCCACTTGACTATAAACACAAACTTCAAACTTTCTAACATGTATTTTTAGAAACATACCTACCATTTTCAAATTACATTAGCTTATCTTGTTTCAGGATGCTACAGAATGTCAACTTTATTTTCGTGAAGAGCACACAAAATACTCACATTCTCATATTCTTTCACTTGCTGAATGTATAAGCTCTACTAGAAGGGCTGTGTGTCAGATTATAAATAATACGGCCACCATCTTTATATTTCCAGTTTAATGTTCAGTAGTTGAATTAGATATTTGAAGACTATAAATCTGGCATAAAAAAATAGGTAAGATCCTGCAATGTTCAGTTTTTTAAGAAGTACTTACTGGTTTAAGAGCTAACTCAAACAATCTGAAAGTGCAACCCCAATTATTACTTTTAAGGTTTGAAGTCTACATACCTTAGTTTCTGTTATCATGCCATCAAAAGGACAAGAGTACACTGCTATTTTTGCATCTTTGACAGATGTTACATCACCTTCGGTTTCCTTCTTAAAAACCATGCCATGCAATACTGAAGAGGAACTGATACCAGAGCCCTAAGGAATTGAATACCAAACCCATCAGCAATCTCATGAAAATAACATTACGGTCAAACTGCTGATTCTCCATATACCAAAAATATCCCTTTCTAAAATAAAGTCATAAACCAAGGCAGTGACTCCTGGGATAAAGGGTGGAGTGCTGGACATACAGCACACCCTTCTGCTCGAGGCAGAAATCACTGAGGGAATGAGCTACTTTTAGGGAGGGGAGGTCCTTCCATGTACTGGGAAGAACCAAAGGCAGAGAACTGCTCTTAGCCATTCAGTTACCTAGTGCTTGGTGCCAATATACCAGCCACAGCTGTCAGTACTGCAAATACAACACAGAACAAAGCAAAGATTCTGTTCTCACAAGGTTACATTTAATGGGAAAAGCTGGCAGTACGTGGAGGGAGACAGCAAACATAGAACACGTGAGTATCTTCAGGGAAAGCACATGTACTTATGTTATGCTAAATTCACATTAACAATCAGAATGCCAATGTGCAAAACCAAAACCACTCCACTGATAGGTTTTACTCTATCAAGCACATTTTATCAAAAATATACTTTAATATTTCAATACTAACATTAAAGTGTGAATTCTATTATTGAAGAGGAAGAGGACAATTTCCACCCCACTCAAAACTGTCTTATAAGCTTATTATAATTCAGAGTATTATGAAGAACACAAAAAAATTAGTATTTTGCGCTGGGCGCGGTGGCTCACACCTGTAATCTCAGCACTTTGGGAGGCCAAGGTGGGCAGATCATGAGGTCAGGAGTTTCAGACCAGCCTGGCCAACATGGTGAAACCCTGCCTCTACTAAAAAAATACAAAAATTAGCTGGACATGGTGGCATGCACCTGTAATCCAGCTACTTGGGAGGTTGAGGCAGGAAAACCGCTTGAACCTGGGAGGCGGAGGTTGCAGTGAGCCGAGGTCGAGGCACTACACTCCAACCTGGGCAACAGAGCCAGACTCCGACTCAAAAAAAAAAAAAAAAATTTAGTATTTTGTTTGTACATTATTCTTAAACCCACAAGACATCACAGAAAATGACCTTATAAGGAGATAATGTCAATATCCTTTTAAACTTAAATAGGTAGTAGTATTATTACAACTTAGCAACATCAAAATGTTACAAAATAATGCCTCAAAGGCCAGGCACGGTGGTTCACGCCTGTTAATCCCAGCACTTTGGGAGGCCAAGGCAGGTGGATCACCTGAGGTTAGGAGTTCGAGACCAGCCTGACCAACACGGAGAAACCCCATCTCTACTAAAAATACAAAATTAGCCGGGTGTGGTGGCGCATGCCTGTAATCCCAGCTACTCGGGAGGCCGGGACTGGAGAATCACTTGAACCGGGAGGCGGAGGTTGCGGTGAGCCGAGATCATGTCATTGCACCCCAACCTGGGCAACAAGAGCGAGACTCCGTCTCAAAAATAAATAAATTCATAAATAGAAATAATGCCTCAAAAAAAGTCCTAAGTGTTCAAATCATGAAGTAACATTTAGGTTTAGATGAACACATGTTTTTTTTTTTTTTGCACAAAAAAACAAAAAAAAACACACAAAAAAACTGAGCTAGATATGTAGCATTAATGCATTTTCTACTTACCAGAATTTTACAAACTCTGATGTTATCAACATTGAAATGGCCGGAATCAGGAAAAATAGATACTGTTAAGAAAATGAGACATATCAAAAGATTATTTTGGGACAACAGAGAAAGTATCTAGTCATGTTAAAGATATTTTTATTTTGGATCTTTTCATTTACTGATATTTACTTACCGCATGCCTGAGCAATAAGCTTGGCCAGAAATACTTCATTACCATATTGTTTACTCATTATGGAGGTACGAAGTAGAGATGACACTTCATCAATATCTCGAAGGTTTTTTGCAGAACAACATACCAAATTAGGAAGAATCTCATGAGCTTTTCTGCAGGCTATTTCATAACCTTCTATGACCTAAAACATAAACAACATTTCCTATTCTGACATGACTTAAAGTAGCTTATTTTGGTAACCCAATGCATATGGATGTTTATTTTTGATACAAAATGACAAAGAATATACTTCGGAATAAAACATATAGTAGACTCTACTAGTTATGAATGGAGGCTTAGATGACAGCCCAAATTTGAATCTTAACTCTACCTAACTCACTAGCTATGAGATCTTGGGCAAGATTTTTCTAATTTTAGTCTCTTTTCTCATCTAAAATAAAGTGGGGAAAAAAATAGATAAAATGGGATTATAAGGCCTCACTAATAGGGTTTTTGTGAGACTAAAATGATACTGCATGTGAAGCATATGTACTATAATGGCTGGTACAGAGCAAACTGCTCAGTGCATGTTAGCTACTACTATAATAATGATTTTAGTTTATGTTTTAAGCAGGTGTATATGTAAGCAAAAATTTAGTAGGAGTAAATTATAGATGAACACTTGCCTCTGAAACTGACAGGCCAATCCTCAGAAGTTCTTCAGCTAATTCCAGGAGAGCTCCAGCAAATACCAGAACAAAGTTTGTGCTATCTCCAACTTCTTGCTCTTGCATATGAGAAGCCATTACAATCATTTTTGCAGCAGGATGCTGTACCTAGTAGAAAAGGTAATATCAAGTTAAACATCTGATCCTTAAAGCAACATAAAATTGTTCATTTCCATTTCTTAAATAGACTCAATTTTCTTGTAGATTAGGTAACTCCATCTGATCACACTGCTACACTGCTGTACGCTACTTATAGTGTGGTCACAAGAAAAAATCCAAGTCCCTTTATGCCGATCAGCACAAATGTATCACTATAAATAAGAATTTCAAAGTGCATCCTCTTTTGGTGGCCTGTACATACAGTGCCACACATATGTTTCAGCATATCATTATATTTCACTAAATTAAAAAACAAAGTAATTACAACCACCAAACCTAGATATTTTTTAAAAGCCTTCGGGAGAACTAAAATAGATACCACTTAACTTGGTCATGACTCTCAATATCAATTTTACTATATATTCTTGTTGTAAGGGTTATAATTTGTGATTTAAACAAAAGGGGGAGTATAAAACTTTTCTTCAAATATAACATAATTTTATGTGGATTTTATTCTTAGGATTTAATTTTAGATACCTTTACAGAAACAAGCCAAGGAGTAAGAACTGAGAGCAACGAGAAAACTATAAAAAGTCAGCCCTGTGATTTTATTATTTTGACGGTATCACCACTGTACTTTAATAACTCCTGAGATGTAACTCCTGAGATCATCAGTGTGCAACATTAACATTCACAGTGACAAATCCTTGTACGAGTGTTTTGTGGAGTTAAAATTTAACTTTTAACTTAAGTTCTTTAAGAATTTATATATATAATATGTATTTTTTTTTTCTTTTTTGAGATGGAGTCTTGCTCTGTCGCCCAGGCTGGAGTGCAGTGGCGCGATATTGGCTCATTGCAACCTCCGCCTCCCAGGTTCAAGCAATTCTCCTGCCCTAGCCTACTGAGTAGCTGGAACTACAGGTGTGTGCCACCATGCCCGGCTGATTTTTTTTCTGTATTTTTAGTAGAGATGGGGTTTCACCATGTTGGCCAGGCTAGTCTCAAACTCCTGACCTTAGGTGATCCGCCTACCTTGACCTCCCAAAGTGGTGGGATTACAGGCGTGAGCCACCGCGTCCAACCAAAAATATATTATTTAAGAGGTTAGAAAAATGTTGATTCTTCTATAGTTTCATTTAAAACAAAAGATTAAGTTCTAGTGCTTTCAAGGGCTAAGCTTCAGGAAAATTCTCTGAGGTTGAATATGTTATCCTTTAATTACAAGGCGGGAATGAGGAATGGCTCTCTCTGCCTGTTCAGGTGCCAGACCTTCCTTATAACCCTGCTGGCAGGCAGTATCTATTTTATAGATTCTAATAGTAAAACTGAAGCTGAACAAAGTAAAATGCCATCAACTGATTGTTTTTATTTTCACAAAACCAAATGGTTGGATCTTTTTAAAAACCACTGTTGTATGTATACGTTTTTGCACTGTGGAATAATTCACTTCAGAGTCACTCTATAGAATGAAGACAATGGTAATCAATTTCATATCGTAATTAGCAATGTATCACAACCAATCCCTCCATAAATTAATAACTTAAGAGATTTTTAAGATTTCAGTGGCTAAAACATTCAATCTAAAGAGGACTCTTTATAATTAGAACAATCTGTACAATAAATTTTCAAGTTGGAAAAATAGTCCCTTATCCAATCTGAAATAAGAGATTTCTAGTTAAAATCTACTTAATTTTGATGTCACCAAAATATTTCTTGACTTTTTAAAGAAACAACTTACTTCTAGTTCTCTTAAAATAGTTGCTGCATCGTTTGTCACAAACAACTTCTCCAAGTGGTTGATAACCATTTTGTTCATTCCTCAAAAGTAACAGTTAAAAAAAGAAAAAGAAAGCCATTATTAATCAAATCCTTCCCCAAATACCCAGGAAAATCTAGTTAAAAAATTATAAATTTGTATATTAAAAAAAGAGCTTTGCAAGAAAACACATACTATTTATTCTTCAAGTTTATCTTATAGCCCCATGGGCATTCTCTGACTGCAGACCCATGTTCTTTCTTTCCTTCCTAATGTCCTACAATATTTACTACGTAAGATGCCAAATCTCACATTTTTGCCAATTTCTGTCTTCTGTTTGCAACATGACTGTCATGCAGCAAGTGCTCAACAGAAATTAACATGTAAAAAGGCCAAAATAATCTACTTAGTATATTTAGTTGTATGTTTATTCCATGAAACTATCATTTAAATTTAATTGGTGGTAGAAGGCAAGAGGAAGGAGAGAATTTTCTTCCTTAAACTATGTCACTTTTACATTTAGTGTTTGTCAGAATGAACATTAGGTACTATCTTACTAGTCAAAGTGTTACAATTTTTCTATCCTCTCAACAGGATAAAAAGCAATATATTGACCCCCATTTTTCTAAAGAGATGTGAGTTGATTGAAAATTAGAAATAACTAAAAATTGGAAATGAACTATTCATTGAGCTATCAAATTAACTTCCGAAGCCATACTATAACATCCTCAGAACAAGTTTGAAAGAAGACGCAGTACACAATATTCTACTACTGTATCTTTACAAAGATTAATTTAGAAATTACCATTTGGTCCATATGCTGTACGAGTGGTTTGGGCAAGCTCCTTGCAAGCTTGTATGTTTCTATACACAGCCTCTTCTAATCCTGAAAAGTGCTGTTAAAAAAACAAACAAAAAACCCCGCTAATTAGACAGGACAGTGAAACAAGAATTTTCAAATACAAGATATCTTTGCTTATATCTTGCCTCTAATAAAGAGGGAGCATAGCTTAGGTATTTGGCACAAGAGGGCTGGTTACAAATCTTAGCTTTCTGGCTCTTTTTAAATTTGGGCAATTTTCTTAACATTTCTTCATTATAAGATGAGGTAATTATAATAGTACCTAACTCATAGGATTGTTGAGACAATCAAACAAGATTTTTTAATGTAAAACACAGCATTTGATATTCATAAATGATGCATACATTTCCTCTCTAGTTGAATGAATAAAGTATAATATTTTGGGGGACCGCAGGTACCTACTTACACATCAAAAGACTTAAAATTTTATTAAAAGTAGTGAAAAGTACAGGGAACCATGCTAAGTCTAATTAGAGAAAAGTAGAATACCTTTCCAGAGTTTATCAGTATTTTCTAACTAACTGTTGAAATGTGGAATATTTTTCTTATTGTGTTAGAATCTGGGCTTTTGTAAAGCCAGAAGTTCTTTAAGTATGTGCCACTGAAGTGTTTAGAGACTGAATACTTTTTTTGAATTGCAACATTATCCCAATGTATATGTATTGAAAAGCGAACTGCTCACAGTACTAAAAATTCTCACAAATTCTACACTGGACTTTTTTAGAGTTGAGGTTTACTTGGGTCCTCAGATATATTTCACTAATCTACTGTGCATGAGAACATTTCTTTAGAGAAGCGCTGCCCAATACAGTAGCCACTAGCTACATACATGGGGCTAGTGAAAGCAATTAAAATAAACTTTCAAGTAATTAAAATTAAAAAATTCAGTTCCTCAATGCAGGAGCCACAGTTCAAATGCCCAGTAGCTACATGTGGGTAGTGAATATCACACTGGACAGCGCTGATACAGCGTATGTCCAGCATTGCAAAAAGTTCTATTTACATAGTACTGCTTACAATACAAGCCATGATTTTGTGATCCAAAACCAAGGTTAATAGCCATTACTCTTTTTTGAGAGAGAGAGAGTCTCCTCTATCGCTCAGGCTGGAGCGCAGTGAGCCGAGATCGTGGCACGATCTCGGCTCACTGCAACCTGGGCCTCCCGGGTTCAAGCAATTCTGGAGGCTCAGCCTCCTGAGTAGCTGGGATTAGAGGCGCGCGCCACCACACCAGGCTGTTTTTTTTTGCTATTTTTTTGAGAGGCGGAGTTTCACCATGTTGGCCAGGAACTCCTGGCCTCAAGTGATCCACTGACCTCGGCCTCCCCAGTGTTGGGATTACAGGTGTGAGCCACCAACCCCTGCCAATAGCCACTACTTTAAAAGCATCTTCAGCAATAAGAACTGTATTCCAGCAATAACACTTAAGTCTGAACTCCTGGCTTACACTCTTGCTTCTTCCCCTCACTCCCCATTCTGTGAGAAACTACCATTTGATCAGATCCCCTCATTCCCATACTTAAGACCCTTCAATGGTTTCCCAACCAGCTTAGGATAAAATGCAAATCCCTTTTCAAGGAAACAAGGCCCTACATATCCCGGCCCTTGTATGGCTCCTCCTCTGAATTTACCATTCTTCCTTTCTTTGGTAAGCTTCAGCCCTACAACCTGTTATTGTTGTTGTTTAAAAAAAAAAAAAAAACAGGTCAAAATCATTCCTTCCTCAGGGTCTTTGTACTAGTTAGTCCCTAAGCCTGGCATTTCCCCCTAAGTAAGAGGTCGGGGGAAACAGCCCAGGCTCAGGGGCTTCTCTCACTAAGCACTGAGCTAAGAGTTCTTCCCTAAACGTCTAAGTGTTCTGTCTATTCCTGATCCTTCTTTTACAGACATTTTAACCTCCTGTCATCCTCTACTATAGTGCAGTTTCTTTCATCATTATTTGGAATTCTCCTTTTATTTAATCATTATTTCTGCCTTAGAAGGACATAAACTCTACGAGAAGTGGGACTTTTGTCTTTCACTGCAGTTCCTTCAGTACCTATTTATTGAAAGAAATAGCTCAGTGTTCTGTAAAAAACTACTAGCACTGGAATGACAAATAATGTTTTGTGATACACGAGTTTTCCAAAACTGTATTAGTGAAAAAAACCCAAATTGGAAGCTATTATCTCAGCCTGATTTTTTTCAAGGGAATCAGCCCATATCATTTTCAAAAGATTATTCCACCAACATTTACCTTAAACCCTGACATTTACTTACTATACCGACATTATTTGAAAAGTGCATCCTACAAACATGAACCTAGTTCTATTAAACTGTTAATGCTCCCCGTACCTCGCATAAAACCTTAAATTCAACCACACTGATCTATTTCTTGAATTAACAAAATCTGGAGAACACACAGAGGAATGCAATTTGAATAGCACAAGAGACAAATTTATCAATAGTGCAGTAACATATTTTAAAAAACTATGCTACCGAACTAACGTTCAAGACAAGGCCATTAAACAAAACAGTGTTATCTGCACCCCTCTATCACTTATCCTGCAGATTACACAGAACTCAAAGACACCACCTCTTGGTCCAATCTCCATAATTTAAAGACGAAGAAAACAAAACCGAAGAAAGTTAGATTTTAGATTAAGCCAGCTAACATAAGTTGGGACCGGAACTCATTTGGCTACAACGCATGGCTTCTGTCAACTAAGCTGAAAGCCGTCTGTTTCTCACTGGGAAGGAAGCAACCAAGACCCGGCCCTTTTTCCCACTCTCTTCTCTGGATCGGCTAGTTCTCGTTCTTCCCCATCCTACAACTCGCGAGCTATGTGATAATCGACGTCGCAGTTCTCAAGACAATTTCATCTACGTTATTCAATTTCACCCTCACAACCTCTTTTAAGGGTGACGGGCCTTAGCCCCATTTATGGATGGAGGCAAAACGCACGCGCGGCTTCACATCCGTCCACCTTCAAGGTGTACAATGTCGATCGTGCCGCCGATCCCTCGGCCTTCTCCCGGTCGCGGAAGAAGAGAAGTGCCCGCAGGCTCCGGTGGCCGAGCCCTTCCAAAATCACCTCCCTTTCTGGAATCTTCTCTTCCCCCGGCCGCTGAGCCAGGGCAGCACGCTCAGCCCGTTAGTAGGCCCTCCTACTTCGCCGCGGCCGCCGCAGCCCTATGCTGACTCTCCCACCTCATTCCTTTCCTTCAGCCCTTACTTTCGCTCCCTCCTTGAGCATCTGGGCAAAGCCCGGAGCCTTGGGAACGTGAAGCGCCATGGCCAGCCTGCAGGAAGCAGTTCACGCGACCGCTCGGAAGACCGCGGAGGAAGCGAGGAGCACGCACAGCCTCCTGGGAAAGCAGCGTGCGGCCGCCTCACGCTCTTCCTGGCTCTCCAATTAGCCCACCCTTTCCCTGCCGCCAGGTCTGAAGCATCGCGAGAAGAGCAACCTCTGTGGCCAGAACCAAGCTGACGATCCCCGATCGGGTCGATCGATAGGGCGGGCCCAGGGAGCGCCTCGGGTTTCTGGCTCACGCACGCGCAGACAGCCCAGGCCGTGAGAGGTTGCTCCAGTCTGTGCTCTCCGACTGTAGTCAGTAGTCACGGCGTTAGATTTTTGCGGTTTTTGATCTGGAAGCAACACATCCTTAGCTTAATTTCCACGTATCTTCCAGACCCAGCCACCAACATCAGGGCAGGTGTGCTTTTTTTTCCCGAGGCAGAGCATCTGCCCCATCCCCCAAAATTGTCTCTAGGCGTCCGCTCTGTGTTGGGCACCATAGGAAGCGCTGGGAATGCGCACGATAATTAAAGTCGTCACTAAGGGTAACGTAGTACACATCAAGTGCTCACGTGTGCCATATTCTGTGTGATCTGCTTTACATGCGCCAGGTTCTGTGTGATCTGCTTTACATGCAGTATCTCTGTTAATGGTCAGTCTTAAAATAATGAATTGTCGGTTAAAATACCATTTAGTTTTCCTTCCATAAAATGGAGACGATACCATTAAAAATTAAAAATTAAATGGTATTGTCTCTATTTTGTAGAAGGGAAACTGAAGTTCACAAACAGTAAATAATTTTCCCAAGATCACAGAGCTAGTAAATAGTAAAGCTAGAATTCCTATCCAGATCAGACTTATTGCAAAATGCCGGTTCTTAACCACTATCTATATTCCTCTTTTCTACTTCTTCCTGGGAATATAAATCCCTTTTACTCTTTTAAGATCAGATATAAATACATATTTATTTATCTGATTTATATATATAATATATACATTTTATATAAATATATCTGATTTATATATGAATTTATAGATAAATATAAATCCCTTTGGCTTGGTGGCATGCACCTGTAGTCTCAGCTGCTTGGCAGGCTAAGGTTGGAGGATCTGCTTGAGCCTGGGAGGTTGAGGCAGCAGTGAGCTGAGATCATTCCACTGCACTTCAGCCTGGGCAAGAGTGAGGCCCTGTCTCAAAAAAAAAAAAATTGCAAAAATGTAAATGCCACTGATATGGTTTGGATTTTTGCAAAAATGTAAATACCACTGATATGTTTGGATTGCCTGCCCAAATATGATGTGGAATTATAATCCTCAGCTGTTCTTGTGATAGTGAGTGACTTCTCATAAGACCTGGTTGTTTAAAAGTGTGTGGCACCTCCCCACTCTGTCTCTTCCTCCTCCTCCAGCCTTGTAGGATGTGTCTGCTTCCCCTTCACCTTCCACCTTGATTGTCAGCTTCCTGAGGCTTCCCCAGCCATGCTTCCTGTACCGTCTGTGGAACTGTGAGCCAATTAAACCTCTTTTCTTTATAAATTACCCAGTCTCAGGTAGTTCTTTATAGCGATTTGAGAACGGACTAATACAGCCACCCTTTTCATTCTTGGAAAATAGAGATATTTTAAATAAAAACATACATATTATCATGTGATAGGATTATTATTTTTTAAATAACGTTAAAAATTTATCAGTTTTAATTTCTAATATAGCAAATATTCATACCTATAACCCACATAAACAAAAGACCTTTGGGGAAGTTAATTTTTAAGAGTCTAAAGGTGTTCTGAGACTGATACGTTAGAGAACTACTGTAATGATCAGTCCCGAACAACAGAACAATCCAAGATTTTTCCCTGGATTAGCTAAGAAATAAACAAAAGCACATTCCTCTGACTCAGAGATAATATTACTTATAAAAATAGCTAACACAAAATAAAATTGAAATAAAACTGAAAGGAGCTAAAATGACACCTGATTAACATATTAATATATATATTAATCTATATTTAAAGTGACTTTGAGGCCTAGGTTCTGGTCCTTGTTTCACTGGTATCTTCTCCATTTGGCATTAATGTCTTGTATTCTGGCCCCAGTACCTGGAATAGTTCTTGCTGTCTGCTTTACCACTTCTGCCTCAGGGTCTTTGCCTCTGCTGTTCTTCCTACCTAAAATGCTCTTCTATTCCCTTTTGGTTGAGTTAATTCTACCTCAGTATGCAGACACTTTCATTAGAAAGTCTTTGATGACTTCCAAGACATTCCCTGTTTGTCATTCTCATAGCTTCTGTGTTTCTCCTTCTTAGCACTTACCACAGTTGTAATGACAGAATTATTTGTCATCTTTCTCCACCAGCAAGTAGGTGGTGAATCACCAGCACTTATACTGTAATTGGACAATGCACGGAGTAAGGAGTCAATAAATCATCATCAAATGAACTACTGGGTGACCAAATGGATATCCAGAAGAGGAGATCAAAGAATTGAGGTGCTGTGGTCTCAATGTTTGTGTCCCTCCAAAATTCATATGTTAAACTCCTAGGCCCTGAAGTGATGGTATTACGTAGGGCCTTTTGGGAGATGATTAGTTCCTTAGGTCTCCACCCTTATAAAAGATTAGCGCCCTTATGAAAGAGGCCCAGGGGAGCTTATTTGCCTTTCCACCATATGCTGACACAGCTAGAAGGTACTATCTATGAACCAGGAAGCAGGCCCTCACCAGACACTGTATCTGCTAGCACCTTGATCTCGGACTTCTAGCCTCACGAACTGTAACACATTTCTACTGTTTCTAAGCCACCCAGTTTGTAGTATTTTGTTATAGTGTGTCCGGAATTGGTGGGTTCTTGGTCTGACTGACTTCAAGAATGAAGCCGTGGACCCTCGTGGTGAGTGTTACAGTTCTTAAAGGTGGTGTGTCGGAGTTTGTTCCTTCTGATATTCGGATGTGTTTGGAGTTTCTTCCTTCTGGCAGGCTCGTGGTCTCGCTGGCTCAGGAGTGAAGCTGTGAACCTTCGCGGTGAGTGTTAAAGCTCTTAAGGCGGCACGTCTAGGAGTTGTTCGTTCCTCCCAGTGGGTTTGTGGTCTCGCTGGCTGCAGGAGTGAAGCTGCAGACCTTTGCAGTGAGTGTTACAGCTTATAAAGGCAGTGAGGACCCAGTGAGTGAGTAGCAACAGGATTTATTGCAAATAATAAAAGCTCCCACAGTGTGGAAGGGGACCCAATCGGGTTGCCACTGCTGGCTCTGGCAGCCTGCTTTTATTCTCTTATCTGGCCCCGCCCACATCCTGCTGATTGGTAGAGCCGAGTGGTCTGTTTTGACAGGGCACTGATTGGTGTGTTTACAATCCCTGAGCTAGACACACAGGTTCTCCACGTCCCCACCAGAGTAGCTAGATACAGAGTGTCAATTGGTGCATTCACAAACCCTGAGCTAGACACAGGGTGCTGATTGATGTGTTTACAAACCTTGAGCTAGATACAGAGTGCCGATTGGTGTATTTACAATCCCTTAGCTAGACATAAAGGTTCTCCACGTCCCCACCAGACTCAGGAGCCCAGCTGGCTTCACCCAGTGGATCACGCACTAGGGCTACAGGTGGAGCTGCTTGCCAGTCCGCCGCCGTGAGCCCACACTCCTCAGCCCTTGGGTGGTCGATGGGACTGGGCGTCGTGGAGCAGCGGGCGGCGCTCGTCGCGGAGGCTCGGGCATGGCGGGCTGCAGGTCCCTAGCCCTGCCCTGCAGGAAGACAGCTAAGGCCAGGCGAGAAATTGAGCACAGCAGCTGCTGGCCCAGGTGCTAAGCCCCTCAACTGCCCGGGGCCGGTCCGAGTGCGAGGTCCGCGGAGCCCACGCCCACCCGGAACTCACGCTGGCCCGCAAGCACCGCGCGCAGCCCCGGTTCCTGCCCGCACCTCTCCCTCCACACCTCCCCGCAAGCTGAGGGAGCCGGCTCCGGCCTCGGCCAGCCCAGGAAGGCGCTCCCACAGTGCAGTGGTGGGCTGAAGGGCTCCTCAAGTGCCGCCAAAGTGGGAGCCCAGGCAGAGGAGGCGCCGAGAGCGAGGGAGGGCTGTGAGGACTGCCAGCACGCTGTCACCTCTCAATAGCAGCCCAAACAGATTAAGACATGGGAGGTATGGTCTCTATTCTTACCATCCAGACGTATATGAAGTAAAACCAGAGAGCAACACAAAGCAATCGAGGGTTTTTGCTGCAGAGTTTGCAAAACGCCAAGGAGACTGTAGGTTTCTGTTATAGTGATTCAAAAGCCTGGGATCCTCATGTTAGGTGCTGCCTGAAAACATGGCCTCCAGCCTCCAGGAGAGCTAAAAGCCGTGAGGATTGGGGGTTGGGGATGTCTGAGCCATCTTAGGATTCTGATAAGGACTCAGTTCACTATTTGTTTCTAGTTACTTTGTTTCTGTTTTTTTCATTTTGTGTTTGTTTGTGTTAAAGTTTTAACCCCTGTACGTCAGAATTGTTTAATGTTTTTGGCTTGTCTATGTGTTTTGATTTTTTTTGTATTATTATTTAATTTTCCCAATTCCCATTAAATCCTTAACCTCCTGACTTTTCTTTTTCTTCCTCCATTTGTATTGTTTATTTCATGTTACTATATCATCTTATGTTTCAGTATTTTTCTGTTGAATTTTAATTCTTTTGTTTGGCTTTGGAGTCTGACTCATTTTGTGTTGGCTCATTATTTTGCTTCAGGATATTTTTGTTGTTGTTAAAATCTTTTAATATTCCTTTATAAATTTAAATTTTTTTCTCTTTTAATCGAATTTATTTGGGCTTAAGAGGGCACAATAACTTATACCCTTATTCACTTTCTGAGTTTGGAAACAACCAAGAAAATAGAGGGGTCAGGAGGCTGGAATTCAGAGTCTCGCTGGACTACGGAGAACGTGGCTTAGGGTGAAAGCACAGGCATGCTGGGCATCATTGCTGCTTTGCACTGATCAGAGAAGGAGAGACTTTAAATGGGTTAACTCCATGCAATCAAGAAAGGTAGCCCCATGTCAATCCCTTACCAGTGAGGTAACTTCCAATGTGGGTCAGAAGGAGTGGATTGAGAGGCCGAGAACTGGGGGGAACCAAAAGAGTAAGACTAAACAATACTCTCCTCTTAATATAATTACTTTTGTTCATCTCCCTGTAAACCTCCCTCCCACTCTTCTGCCTTTTATCTATGGAGTGGGGATGAGGTTGAGGGGAGACTGGGCCTACGACTACCATGTTGGTCCCACAGCTCCACTTAGTTTCTGTCAAGCACACATGAGACAAGGCATGGCTAAGGTAAAGTCCTGACTGATTCGACTGGTAAAGATGCAAGGACACTTTTTTAGAATCAGACAGTTTATTTGTTACATAGATGACAAAAGGAAGACTAGCCAAATGTGCCAACTCCTTGAGGTCATTGTTCTGCTCATCAAAAAGAATGACACTGAAACCAAAGGGACTTGGAGATTGCAATGTGAGTTGGGTAATGCAGCTCGGTGGTTTTATGTTCTGCCACTCTATTAAGAGAGGGTGAAGCAGGAAGACCCACGTCTCATCAGAACACTGGAGGTGATGAGAAACTGCTTCATGACAGCTTCCCAGGTGAGATCAGGAGTTGAAAGGAAGATGGCCTTGGAGAAGCTCTTTGCAGGTCTCCATCTTCTCGTGTTCCAGGTGGATCGCAAGGCATTTGGCCAAGACTCAGGCCACAGGAGAAGCAGTGCCAAGAGACAGGAAGGAAGTGGCTCTGCCCTGGTGTATCCACAAAGGGCATGCAGGCAAAGGCCCATGCTAATCTGAGTCTTGGCCAAATGCCAAGCTCTTTCTTAGCTTTGGCTTGCTTCCTTTTCTCTGTGGGTCTCTCAGCTTCCCCATACTGTCTCACCACTCCCCCCAGAAAGGTCTCTACGTGTTTCATATTCAAACATCCCAAGAGGGAGCATCTGATTGGTTCAGTTTATTGCTTTGCCACAAAAAGCCCCCAGGTTCTGCTAAATTTTCAAGTCAAGCAACTTCAGAAAATACAAGTTTCCATGGCTGCTTTGGCCTAAGCAAGAATTGGTGGTGCACTCAATGGCAAACGAGGGCCAGGGTCATGTGAGTCATCTGTAACCTTGGTGTGAGAATGCTCTGTGGCTGTTTTGTTCCAAAGTGGGCTCTGTGTGTGGCCTACATTCAGAGTTTCAAGAATAGTCCAATCAATCTACTTGAGGCTGTACTGGAGTGAGTAGCTCCCTTAAAGTCTCTCCAGGTTAGGGCAAAGTCACAAGAAATGAAATGTATTATAATCACTCCCTGCTTATTACCATTCTAAGAGGGAAGATCTTGAACTGGATGAAAGTGATTGATTCTTTTCTTAGTTTAAATGTTGGTTTAGTTGTCCTGGTGTCTTTTGTGCCTAGGTGTGATTGAGCTGGTTAGATTAATGGGAACGAGAAGGGTGAAATGGAATGAGATGCATTTAAATCCTATTGGTGATACCTTAGATATCTAGAGATGAAATCTTTATTTCAGGTGACTTGAGAGAGAAGGTTCTCTTGAGCCTTTATGAATCAACTGTTGATGAACTAAAACTGTGTTTATCAGTCTCTCTTTCAGCAAAGATAGAAGTTACTGTCATAGTTCCCCTGATCAGTGTGCTAGACTGGCACACATGGGGTCTTGTACTGCAAGGCTGGGAAGCAGAAACTGTGTTTCTTGGATTCTGTTGCAGTTATGGCTGTGGGTACAAATAAGCCTCCACCAATTAGATACTTTCATGTGAGGATTGGAAGGTAGTAGGAAAACAAAGCCTATTTTCATGCTGTTTTGGCATTTCTGCCATAAGCCCCTAAGGCTGCCGTGGTTTAAACAAGAATTCCTGATGCACTCGTGGGTGTCCAGGGGCCAGGGTCTTTTGTAACCTTAGTGTAGGGAATGTGATGAGATGATGCATTTTTGGCACCTCTTTGCCAAAGATAACACCTTGCTCTCCGTGCTTACAGATGTACAAGGGCAGCCGTGGGGCTGGCAACAGCTTCGTAATCCTGGCTTCCTGCTTTCTGGGTCAAAGCCCTGGTGGTGTGTTCTTGATATCGGTCCATCCAGTGGCGTTGTTTGATTCCTCCCACCTTGCTGATCATTCGTAGTGTAGCCCCCAAGGTGAGTCATTCTGTTACATCTGGGACCTATTCCCAGAAGCCCATTTTAGAGCTTGCTTCTCTAGCCCATCAAGAATTTTTGAAGGATCTGATTCCTGTATTAAAGCCCTTCTGCTTGAGTGGTTTTTGTTTCCTGCATGCTGTATGACATAATTCATGTGTTTATGATTGTTACAAAGCTAAAAACAGCCATGGCCAGGCTTGTGAGCTCACATCAGAAATGAAATTCAGAAGTCATTCAGAATCTTACCAAATCCAGTTTTTACTCTTGATTTAAAAATATTTTACTTTTTAAAATTAATTATTGTGGCTCGCCCAGACTTGGCAGTTAGAATTGAATATCAGGAAAGGTTTTAAGACAAACCTGACGAAGAAAGTTGAAGTAGTCACAGTATCTAGAAATACAAGAGGGCCTCTTTTCTCAGGCTTATATTTTGAGATAAATTTCCTCTCCTTAGTACATGCAGGGAACATTTCATTTCATAGTTTTGCTGATTAAAAAGGCCAAATTATATAAATTACCTGGAGGAGGTTTTCTGCTATTAAAATTGTTTATGGTCAGCCGGGCGTGGTGGCTCACGCCTATAATCCCAGCACTTTGGGAGGCCAAGGCAGGCGGATCACGAGGTCAGGAGATCAAGACCATCCTGGCTAACATGGTGAAACCCTGTCTCTACTAAAAAAAAATACAAAAAAATTAGCTGGGCATGGTGGCAGGTGCCTGTAGTCCCAGCTACTCGGGAGGCTGAGGCAGGAGAATGGCGTGAGCCTGGGAGGCGGAGCTGGCAGTGAGCCGAGATCGCGCCACTGTGCTCCAGCCCAGGTGACAGAGCGAGACTCCGTCTCAAAAAAAAAAAAAATTGTTTATGGTCTGTAAGTATCTGGCCTTCCCAACTTGGTTCTGATGGACCAAAATATAGTATATTTCCCATGTCTCCCTTTGTAAAGAAAGGTAAATTTACTCTTTCTTTTATTATGAATTCATCAGTTTACTGGTTATTCTTTTTTATATTTTAACCAGTTTCCCACCACAGATTGCAAGTTTGGGTTCCTCAGACCATTGTTCTATGCAAGAAGCAGGTTTTTGGCAAGTTTCTTCCACATCAAATTACTTTTCCTTCTGTATATTTTATGCAGAAATCTTTCAATAACAAGATAAGATTGTTTGCAGCTTTTACTGATCTTTACTCAATATTTGATTCTGTGCATAGGAACCAGTTGTAGGCGAGCCTGCTTACGTACGACATTGAACCCAGTCCTGATTCTTATGTAGAATTTGCATCTTAACACCAGTGCAAAGACCTGGGTTTGATAAGTTAAATGATTATTTCAAAATGAATAAAACAGGGATGTTTTGACTACCTTGTTTCTTTTTGTTTTATAATATAATATTACTTTTGGATGAGCTAACTGAATCTGTCCCTCTTTCCACTGAGAGTAAAAGTAATAAGTATTATCTACTAATATTATTAAGTTCATAGATGACTCTAGCAGCTCTTGGTCCTATTTCCTAATATTACGTAAAGAAATGGCTTAAGTTCAGGCACTGCATTAGTTAGCGATTGTTGTGTGACAAACTACTCCAAATCTCAGTGGCTTAAAACAACAGCTACTTCTTATTTCTCACATGCCTAGGACTGGTTGGGTGGTTTGGCTGATCTGACCAAGCTTTACTGTATTAGGCAGGGATTGTTTATGTATCTGCAGTCAGCTGGTGGGTGGGCTTGGGGTTGGGGAGCAGTGTTGGCAGGCTTGGAGGTCTCAGCTGGAACAATTCAGCTGTGCATCCCATGGTCTCAGCCTCTAGTAGGTTACCTGGGCTTGCTCTCATGAAAGTAGAGGGTGCCAAGGGAGCAAGCAGAAATGTGTAAGCACCTTGTTAAATTTGCTACTAGCCCATTGGCTGAAGTAGGTTATGTGGCCACACCCAGGATCAGTGTGGCAGGGCAGTATCAAAGGCTGTAGATACATGGAGGCACGTAAGTTGAGGACAATAGTGCAGTCAATCTACCACGGCCACTCTAAAACCCCAGTCCCTGCTTTTGACAAGAGTTTTCCACCATTCATTTACTTGGTGTTCAACAACTTCATTCAACAAGTTTCTTAAGAAAATACTGGGATCAATTTACCTTGCAGGATTCACTAGAAAGCAATATTGCTTAAATTAAGGTGTCATTTTGATGTTTCACTGAGCTTTTTTTTTTTCTTGAGCCACCACAGCAGGTGACTATTAATATCTGTATTGAAAAAACTCTAGCTAAACATTAGTGTCATCATTCTTTGTGTCACATATCATTGGTGTCTTACTTTCCCATTTAATTATATTTTGAAATGAATTCGGAAATATTTGGAGGGCATGATATTGGTCCTTTCTAAAGGTACTTGGGTGTTTTGCCTTGGGCAATTCCTCAATTTTCTTTGCCTTACTCTATTACACAGAAATCTGCCCGCTGGACTCCGATTTGAGAAGATAATTTCTAACCATTCCTTATCCAATCCTTATCAAATGCCTCATTGCAAAAATTTATGTTTAAGCAAAATTCCGTCAATGCCATGCAGTACATTCCCATTTAGATAATTAATTTTGCCCTCAGATGAAGCCAGACCATTAAAGTTTTAGTCCTTTGGAGGACTGAGTTTGATAAATTGCATTTTGGTATCATGCCATTGTCTTATAATAAGGAAAATTAAAAGGAACGGCCAACTATCATAGACTGTTATCTCTACTCGATGCCTGTTTTTAATGGATGTCAATCATTTCATTACATGGTATCCTTTTTATATGACCTGTGGGAAAAATTTATCTCGGCATTCAACCATGGTTTTTATTTTATGGCCGCTATGAATCTTCCAATGTTTTTGTTTCTCTCTTTAACTGCTGGAAACTTAGAGCCAAATGTGTAGCCCATCTCTACCAACTCTACAGGGCTCTGGTGCAACATTTCTGTCTACCACTCTTAACATTTGGTTTTACTATTTTCCTGATTGTTCTTTCTTTTTTGCTCAGACTATCTCAACTTAAAAAAATCCTTAGTGATTTTATTTGTTTTTGTAAGCCACATCAAGTTCTTTATGGAATCAGCTGGGATGTGTGTGTGTGTGTGTGTATATATGTGTGTGTGTGTATGTAATATATATAATATTACATCTCTGTTTATGTAATATATATATCTCTGTTTTACTAATTCTGAAATAATCATTTAATATTATAATATATAATATATAATTGTATATAACATATGTATACACACATGTATATGTATATATTTTATGACATGTATAATATGTATATATATATTTTTTCCAAAATTGCTAGTTTATGAATTCACAGATGGTTTGGGGTTGATTAAAGGGATTAGCAATTTCACTTTAGAATGATTTTGTTTTTTACTTAGAAGGAAGAATTTATAATTTGTGGCTTAAACTAGAAACACTACCACATCATAAGTAGCACAACACTAAAGCATAAAAAGCAATCTTGAGAACTTCTTACATTACTATATATAGATTCTATTAAAAACAATAATGGGAACTAGAGGGTCATTGTAGAATATTTTTTCTTAAGGTCTACACACTAATTGATTCATGTAAGATGGTCCCTGATTTCTTTTAGGTACTTAGCCCATGAGCCAGTACTTATTTTTGTAGTTGGATTAGTAAGGATGCTTGATGGTTCAAATGCTTATCAGCCATCATCATTCTCACTTGCCCTGTTCTTAATGTTTTGGCTATTTTTATTACAATGATTTCCTCTGGGATTTTCATTAGGGTCAGTCATTAGCCTCAGGGGAATAAAATCAAGGGAGGATCTATGTGTCTATTTATGTAGCAGTCTGCTAGAGCAATTACATTTTCTCATTGCTATTTGATTAGACTATTTTCTTTCTTACCAGATATTCACTCTTCTGACTCTATGCCAAATGCACCATCGAGGTGAAAGTTAAATCACATCAGGAATCTCAATGAAGAAGGAGGGTAATGGTTACCAAAAATCCTTCCAAAAGATCTTTTCATTCCCTGACATCATCACACAGCGATTTTTGACAACTTAGGCAAATATAGTCTAAAAGCAATTAGAAATTAACTTTCTGAGATGAGTAAGAAAGTTTATTTAGGAAATGCAAGTGAGAAACAAGAAGTAGAAGAGAATATGTTTGGGAAATGTAATAATGCACAGTGACTTATCTCAAGATGATTCTCAGACTTTGCCAAAAATTCACAAAGGAAAAAAAAAGTCAGCAAGGAAAATGCCTGTCTCTAAGCCCATATTTTCTCTCATTTGAGGTATGGAATAACCCTTAAGCCCTTACCGGGGTCCTTCTGGACTGAGAATTGTTGTAAAGTAATACTGCTCAGGTTCGTAAGTTTTATAATCTTCTCACACAGAGCAAATGAGAATGGGGTGGGAATGTGCAAGCCAAGAGCAGTCAAACCTGCCAATAGTAGCAAAAGTGACAGCTAGACCAACAAGGGCTTGACATGCTTCAAGGAGACTTGCTCACCAGAACTTGAGAAACATAATTGAGGCTTTTAGGTGAAACCATTGCATTGCATGTAGCCGTGTATTATGCTTAAAGTGATCATTGGCTATGAATGAACAAAATAAAGATCCCTGCACCTTATTTAAGTGGTCATTGGACATAAAAAGTGCATTTAGGCTGAGGCAGGAGAATGGAGTGAACCCGGGAGGCGGAGCTTGCAGTGAGCTGAGATCGTGCCACTGCACTCCAGCCTGGGTGACGGAGCCAGACTCTGTCTAAAAAAAAAAAAAAAAAAAAAAAAACATTTAAATTCTATCAAAAATGATTCAAAGTTGACTAATATCTTTTGGTTCTTGTTGGGGTGAGCTTTGCTTGTCTGCAAAATTCATTTATGTAGAAAACCTCGTTCTCCCCAATATTGTATGTGAATGAAATGTTACCGTATTTAACATTAATTGAATGCCAACGGCATGGTTAGTATGTTGTTTGAAGGAATGTTGCGATGGCTTTGATGCAGAATCATAACTCTCTATATCCCCCAGGTGAAAGACAACTTGAGTGGTTAAATTACTGTCATGCAAAGCGACTAGATGGTTCAGCTGATTGCACCTTTAGAAGTTATGTGGAACGAGGCAGCAGATCTTAAGGTATGTCTGCCTTCCCCCAACCCCTTCCTGTAAAACTGTCGACTATAATCCTGTTTTCAGTGAAAACAGGGTGGGAAAAATGTAGGAAAGAAGCAGAGAGAAATGGACCTTGGAAGTCTCAGCTAACCGTTACTGTTGGCAATCTGTGGGAGGTCGGCAGACTATTTGTTAAGGTGCTGATTGAAACTCTGGGACACCGGTTCTTTCCCTTAATACAAAACCAATTTTGAGCCAAGTCATTTAAGACCTTTTGAAAACTGATTCTAAAATAGCATGTGATATCCTGCGGAAAAAATAAACCATGATTTAGTAAACTAAATGATCCGTGGAGTAAGGACTGCTTTATATGGTGTTCTTAGAGAAAGAGCAGGCACAGATGATAAAATGTGGCCAGGAAAAATCATTGGCACATCTATGTGAGTTCCAGCTTGAAATGAACTTCTCGAGGTTCATGGCCCCGTAAGTGTTTGCTGCCCACCAGCTCTGGAAAATGAGTGGAAGGATTCCCACCCAGCTTGGAAAACAGAAAGTCCGCTTACCTGATGATGCTCTGGGGGAAATTAAGGAATGTTGGTGTCATTTCATAGTGACCACAGCATTGAGTATTGCTCCTTCAGATTCATTTTGCTCTAGGCTGATCAACATTTCACTTCCGTGATGAGCAGTGCTGGCCTAAGATTTTACTTAAGTTTCATTGATAATAAAGCTGATGGTGAGAATGATAATGATGGCAAGAAATATAGTAAAGCCTGCCCCACAGTAACGAGAATTTGGCCAGGTGGTGATTGGCAATAGACTCCTATCCTCTGCTAAGGCCCTGTTCTTTCTTCATTAATCTTGCAATAACTTGACCCTGAGTTTTAAAATAATAAATATTTTGGACTTCACATATTGTATGTTAGGGTTTTATCATATATCAACAATGATTATGATGACGTCCCCCTTTCCTGAGTATTCACTCTGCACATTGTGCTGAGTGCTTTATGCGTGTTATCTCAGTCTTCACGACCATCCTGATGAAAGTCCTCCAATGGCTTTGAACTGTACTTAAAATAAAAACCAAACTCTAAACCAGTTCCTCTAAGGAGTGGCATGATCTAGCTCCTGCCTACTTCATGTCCTGCGTCTTTTCCACTTGCTCTGCCCCAGCCACACTACCTTCTTTTTGTTCTTGTGACATGCCACACTCATTCTCTCTGCTGGACTTTTTCACCAGCTTTTCCTTCTGCCTGGACCTCTCTTCTCCCAGACCTTAGTGTGGTTGACGCCTCCTTCAGGTCCCAGATTAAATCTCATCTCCCCAGAGAGGGTTTCCTTGACAACTCTGTGCTCAGGAACTTCCTCAATATTCCTTTTACATCACCCTATTTTATTTTTATCCTAAAAGCTAATACTCCCTAAACATTTTCACATTAATTACTTTTAAAAACTCTCTATCTCTGCCAATTTGGATGTAATCTTCCTGAGAATTTGGACCAAATATGTTCCTTAATTATGTTCCCAGTTCTCAGAACAGTGCTTGGCACATGTTAAGTATTCAATAAATGAATGAACCCCAGTTTTTGGATGAAGAAGCTAAAGAACAGAGAGGTTAAGCTATGTCTTAGGTCGTATATCTCCTAAATGGTTTATGCAGGATTTAACTGTAAATCTAATGCTCATTTTCTTTTTCTTTTTCTTTTTTTTTTTTTTGAGACAGAGTCTTGTTCTGTCTCCCAGGCTGAAGTGCAGCGGCGTGATCTCCGCTCACTGCAAGCTCCGCCTCTGGGGTTCAAACGATTCTCCTGCCTCAGCCTCCTGAGTAGCTGGGACCACAGGCTCCCACCACCACGACCGGCTAATTTTTTGTATTTTTAGTAGAGACGGGGTTTCACTGAGTTAGCCAGGATGGTCTCCATCTCCTGACCTCGTGATCCGCCCACCTCGGCCTCCCAAAGAGCTGGGATTACAGGTGTGAGCCACCGCGCCCGGTCGTGCTCATTTTCTTAATGATCATGCTATACAACACTATGAGATTTCTGTACATCACACCTGGAATCACATAAAGATTATAGCTTAAAACTACACTTAGCTTCCCAAAGAGGAAATTACGATTGTATTTTAATCTACTTACTAAGTGAGTAAGAGCTTCTTCGTTGAACCACTGTGCATTAGATAGGGACCATATTTCTCAAAAGCTCCAAAGTGTATGTCTGCACTCAAGAGAGAGCAGAGCTGCAAAAACATTTCACTTGTGTTCTCATAACTCTGATCAAGATAGATGCTTTTATTTTTTTTCAGCATTTTAACTATGAGAGGTGAAGCTTTAATAGGCACACAATTTAGGCTGTTGTATATATTCTGGATTAAAAAGTTTAAATGTAACCATAAGAAAAAGCAAATAATAAATGCTATCACCTTTTGTTGTGTTTTCCTGCAAGTGTTTATTTTAAAATATATAATCTGTTTGACAAAAACACAAGTTTACAGATTGCATTACATTTTCGCACTGTTTTGAATTATGTGTAAGCAATAAATATAATTTCTGGGTTATTCCAAATTCCCTTTCATAAGCTCTCCTTAAGTTATTTTACACACTGCAAAGTTTAATTTAACCACGCTAGTTTTGTTTAATAGGTTAAAAGGAATTAAATTGGTCTTAAATTACGCTGTGAATAATAAAAATGCGAATAGGAAATATATTCCATAACACCAGTGCTGTATTTCTTAAAGCTATTGAAGCCCGGTTATCATTACAGACAGTCTTAACCTACAGATGCCCAATCTATAAAATGAGTGTTGGTGACACAGGAAAGTGTGTGTGCATGTGTGTGTGTTGAAGAAAGCAGAGAGAGTCCACCATTTGGGCGCTGCTTTCTCTGATGATGATATTAATTTTTCTTTGTTCTCCAGTTCAGAAATCTGGGGGTGTGACTGTACCTGTGAGTTAGCTTCCTTGTTTTGCACTAAAGAGTGCTAACAAGATACTGGCCAGGCGTGGTGGTTCATGCCTGTAATCCCAGCACTTTGGGAGGCCGAGGTGGGTGGATCACTAGGTCAGGAGTTCAAGACCAGCCTGGCCAACATGGTGAAACCCCATCTCTACTAAAAATACAAAAATTAGCTGGATGTGGTGGTGCACGCCTGTAGTCCCAGCTACCTGGGAGGCTGAGGCAGGAGAATCACTTGTACCCAGGAGGGAGAGGTTGCAGTGAGCCAAGATCGCACCACTATACTCCAGCCTGGTGACAGAGCGAGACTCCGTCTCAAAAAAAAAAGACACTGGTCCTGGGGTTGTCTGGCATGGATCTCCCAGACGTAACCCTCATCTCTGAATCAAGAAACTGGGAGAAGACTGCTCATACCACCTGGAGAAAGAAGGATAATCTTCTGAGAGCCCAAGATGGGCCTTACATTTGTCTTTTTCCATAAAAATACTGTTATATATTAGTGTTTGATAAAGTAAAAATAATGATGTTATTATTATCTATCTCACATACATTATAGGTTAATATGTATTTGTGCCCTTGTGAACTGGCCCAGAAAAAATGAGAAAAAGATTTCTCATTCCAAACAACCAAAATATAAACTGCCTTTGGGAAGGTAACCCTTTCCTAAGTTAGGGGCTGCTTATAATCACATACTTGACACCATTAAGTTTGTGGCTGGTGATGTTTGTGGCCTTATTATTTCTTTACTTTGTCTGCCAGATTGGATTTAGAAACATGAATGAAGCATTAACCTCATAAAGAAACTGTACTGAAATAAACAGCATAAATCTCTAGGCTGAGTTTGGCCTTTTGCCTTTATATAGGATTTCCAAACAAGATGTGTCTAAGCTGTTCAAGAGTGAAAGCAAGAAAAAAGAGGAAGGAAGGAAGGAAGAAAGGGAGGAAGGGAGGGAAGCAGGAAGGAGGGAAGGATGAGAGGGAGGGAGGAAGGGAAGAGAGGGAGGGAGGAAGGGAAAAAAGGAGAAAGGAAGGGAGTAAGGAGAATAAGAAAGAAGGAGGAAAGACAGGAAGGAGGGAGAGAAGGCAGGAGGGAAGGAAAAAAGAAAGAATTGATATAACCTAATAATTTTGATACTATTCGACCCATTTCCTTGCCTTTATTTTCACCATTATTGAATCAGTGATGACAGCAGTAGATGCAGTAATGTGAAATGTTAACTCATCCATTCATTTATTCATTCTGCAGTATTTTTTACAGAACTTTGCTGTTTAGTATTTCTATATTGCTAAGTAGCCTGCAGAGGGCGCACTTTCCTTATTTTTATGTCTTTCCATCCACTTATGACCAAAAGAGGACACAATGTTTTATAAGATTAAAAGAGATTATTCAATGAAAGAAGTGAGGAAGGCACAACTTCTCTTTTCTTTCTTCTACCAAATGTTACAAAATGAAATATGTAAAAGGCATAGGGAATGCAATCTCTATTAGCTTCTTTGTTTGTCTGTCGCCCAGGCTGGAGTGCAGTGGTGCAATCTCGGCTCACTGCAAGCTCCGCCTCCTGGGTTCACGCCATTCTCCTGCCTCAGCCTCCCGAGTAGCTGGGACTACAGGCACCCCCACCACGCCCGGCTAATTTTTTGTATTTTTAGTAGAGACGGGGTTTCACTGTGTTAGCCAGGATGGTCTCGATCTCCTGACCTCGTGATCCGCCTGCCTTGGCCTCCCAAAGTGCTGGGATTACAGGTGTGAGCCACCGCGCCCGGCAGCTTCTTTGTTAATAGAAAAATCAATTTTAGTGACTTTTTTTGCATGGAGCCAGGATCATCAAGCCTGTGGCCTTCCTCACTTTTTTTTTTTTTTTTAAATTGCTACATCCCCGGGACTTCGTTTTTTTTCTTGCTCTTTGTGTATGTGTGTTCTTATTTTTCCTCTCTATACTGCATTGGTCAATAGAAATATAATGCAAGCCATATATGTAATTTAAAATTGCTTAATAGTCACATTAAAAAACTAAAAAGGAGGTAAAATTCATTTTGAAATATTTTATTTACTCCAACTTACCAATTTTATCATTTCAACATATAATCAATATAAACATATTATTGAATATTTTACTTGTTTTGGTACCAAATCTTTGAAATCTGCTGTGAATTTTGTATTTACAGCGCATCTCATCTTGAACTGGTCACATTTTAAGCTGTGAATAGCCACATGGTACCAGTTGCTACTGTACTGGACAACACATCTATATACATTCCTTTTTCATTCACAATTTCTCCATCCCTAAGCAAACTAGCAGAAAACAGTGTATTACCAAATGGTGCTGTTTACTCAGAAATCTTTATGACTAATTATCCACCAATTTGAATCATGCAGGAAACATGAGAAATGGCCTGTGTTCCCTCTAAGAGACTGTCGTTTACAGTTTTGAGATTTTAAAAAATAGAATGTTTTTAGCCAGTTGATTTTTAAGTCACTCTAGTTCCCTCCATCACAAAATGAGGTATAGCTCTTAATAAAAGTCCTTCAATTTTATTTTCCTGAGTGTACATTTTCTTTTCTTTTTTTCTTTTTTATTTTTTCAATACAGCCCCTTGCTCTGTCACCCAGGCTGGAATGCAGTGGTGGAATCATGGCTCACTACAGCCCTGACCTCCTGGGCCCAGGTAATTGTCCCACCTCAGCCTCTCAAGTAGCTGGGACCACAGGTGTGCACCACCACATCCAACTAAGTTTTTTTTTCTTTTTTTTTTCATAGAGATGGAGTCTCGCTATTTTGCCCAGGTTGGTCTTGAACACCTGGCTTCAAGCAGTCCTCCTGCTTTTGGCTTCTTGAAGTGCTTAGATTACAGGTATGAACTACTGCACCTGGCCTGTCCATTCTCAAATACATGATAGTAACTCCCATCTACTGAGTGCTTCCTATGTACCAGGTACTATGTATTAATTGTTTATACATATAATTCCATTTAATATTCACAAAAGTCCTTTTGAGTTGGATACTGTTGTTATCACCTTTGTTTTAAAGATGAAGAAACTGAGCATGGGGAGGGCTAGGGGAGTTGTCTAACATAATCCAGCTAGAATACTGCAGAGCTGGGATTGCAAGCTGGGCCTGCATGACTCCAAATCCTGCCTTCTGTAATTTTATGCATGGTGTCTCCCAAGTGGGGAGTATATTAAATGCAAATTTAAGATGTTGGTAAAGGGTAGAATTCTAGAAGTGGTAGAAATCCTAGAGTTCTTATAATCAGCTCTCTTTGTTTTTATAAGAAAAATCTGAGGCAGAGCGAGGCTGAGTGGTTTCTCTGTTGAACATCCAGGACTGGAATCCAGGATTCTGAGTCCAAGCCCAGTGCTCTTTCCCCTGATGAGAAACGTTTCCAGATTTAAACTCCAGTTTATAGGACCATTAACAACCCTCTCTAAAGAGGAGGCAAGAAGTTTCAAGTTCTTCTCAGGGAAAAAAAGAACTGACATCAAAAGGTCTGTGTGGGGTCATTTGTCTCATCATGACTTTGATTTGGCCTTGATCTTTATTTAGTATTTCAGTTTTATGCTCTGCAACAAGTTTGGCCATGTTGGAGGACAATCCAAAGGTCAGCAAGTTGGCTACTGGCGATTGGATGCTCACTCTGAAGCCAAAGTCTATTACTGTGCCCGTGGAAATCCCCAGCTCCCCTCTGGGTGAGTATTCCGTCCACTTTCTGGAAGTCTCAGGTTCCGAAGGCTTTTTACACACTGCACCATGGGAGCCTAAGGCTGGTTGGGCAGCACCTCATTCTGCAGGGATCTGGGTCAGAGCAGGACAATGGCTCTACGATGTGCTGGGTGTTCTTCTATCTCCTTCAGTCAATGTGCTAGGATTGTGATTTCACTTTCTCACCAGGCAGGGGCTGCAGTTTACAGGAGAAAGACTATTCCTGAGTTTGTTCGACTGTGCTGTTTTTTTACTCCTCTTAACTGATTACAAATCTCTCCAACATCTCTGACTCAGGCTCACTATGACTTTTTTGTTTTTGTTTTTGAGAAGGAGTCTCTCTCTGTCACCCAGGCTGGAGTGCAGTGGCACGATCTCAGCTCACTGCCACCTCCACCTCCTGGGTTCAAGCGATTCTCCTGCTTCAGCCTCCTGAGTAGCTGGGATTACAGGCATGTAGCACTATGCCCAGCTAAGTTTTGTATTTTTAGTAGAGATGGGGTTTCACCATGTTGGCCAGGCTAGACTCAAACTCCTGACTTCAAGTGATCCGCCCGCCTCAGCCTCCCAAAGTGCTGGGATTACAGGCGTGAGCCCCTGCACCCAGCTGACTATCATAAGACTTCTATTTCCAAATAATAGCTCATATAATAACTTGTGTAAATATCTATAGATAGGCTTCCCTTATTTTGGATGCACAATCCATTTTTCATATTGAATAATCTGTTAAGAGTATCTCTACAACTATTATTTCTCAGCTAATACTGAATTTTTTACCAAGAGCAAATATTGTTAAAGACTAGAAATAACCCCTCCATAGCTCATTTAATAAGGTAATTCTCTTTATTTATGAAAAAGAAAGACCTAGGTTTTTTTGTTTGTTTGTTTGTTTGTTTTTGTTTTGAGATGGAGTCTCGCTCTGTCACCCAGGCTGGAGTGCAGTGGCATGATCTCGGCTCACTGCAAGCTCCGCCTCCTGGGTTCACGCCATTCCCCTGCCTCAGCCTCCTGAGTAGCTGGGACTGCCGGCACCCGCCACCATGCCCGGCTAATTTTTTGTATTTTTTTTTTTTTTAGTAGAGATGGGGCTTCACCATGTTGGCCAGGATGGTCTCAATCTCCTGACCTTGCGATCCACCCGCCTCGGCCTCCCAAAGTGCTGGGATTACAGGCGTGAGCCACCGCGCCTGGCCGAGAAGGACCTAGGTTTAAGTTCCATCTCTGCCACTTAGCAGGCAGTAACCTTGGTCATATCAAGTAACTTGTATGAATCTCAATTTCCTTACCACTAAGATGAGAATGATGATAATTACCCTCCTTCTAGGATTACTGTGGGGAGCAAATGACTTATATGTGAAAGTGCTTTGTAAACTGTAAACTGTTTAAAGGTTAGTTTATGTCACATTGTCACGTATCTGTGAATATCATTTTTGTAAGTTTATATGTTATGCTTTAGGCTTGGACCAATCTAGGTCATAGTAATTACTCTAGGGCAATGGTTCTCAACTGGGGGCAATTTTTCCCCCAGGGGATATTTGGCAATGGCTGGAGATATTTTGGGATGTCACAACCAGGGATATGGTACAAGCATCTAGTAGCTAGAGGCCAGAGGCTTGTCTAAACATCTGACAATCCACAGAACAGCTTCCCGCAACAACAATTATCTGGCCCCAAATGTCCATAGTGCTGAATTTGAGAAACTCTGCTAGACAGCAGTGGGTTCTCAAATGTTAGCATCTGTCAGAGTCACCCGGGGGAAGTATCGAAACACAGATGGCTGGACTCCATCCCGACATTTTCTGATTCAGAAAGTCTAGGGTGGGGCCTAAGTATTTGAATTTTTAGGAAGTTCCCAGGTGATGCTAATGTTGCTGGTCCAGACATTGCTCTTTGAGAACCATTTCTGGAGAGAAATCCTTCACTATGCATGGGTCGCTTTGATAGACTACTTTGCTTAGCCTACTGAGCAAAGTAGTATCTTATTAAATGGTGCAAAATTTGTATCAACTAGTTGAGAAGTTTGACTCTAGGCCAAAATCCTTTGTGTGATCTATGTGTGATTTGAGATAATGACAAGGCAAGCTCCATGGAAGGAAGAAGCTGCCCTTCCCATACCAGACTCGGTGCACAGCCAGTGCCTTACGGTTTCCTCTAGGGAGTTGCATTCAAGGATTCATGCGGGTATCTTTCTTCTCACACCTGTAATCCCAGCACTTTGAGAGGCCGAGGCGGGAGCATTGCTTGAGCCCAGGAGTTCAAGACCAGCCTGGGCAATATGGCAAAACCCCATCTCTACCAAAAATACAAAAAAATTAGCCGGGCATGGTGGCATGCACCTGCAATCCCAGCTACTTGGGAGGCTGATGTGGGAGGATGGTTTGAGCCTGGGAGGCGGAGGTTGCAGTGAGCTGAGATCGCACCACTGCACTCCAGCCTGGGTGATAGAGCCAGATCCTCTCAGAAATGAAAGGAAAGGGAAGGGGAGGGGAAGGGAGCAGAGGGGAGGGGAGGGGAGGGAAAGGGAAGGTTAGGCTCATTCATTTAAAAAAAAAAAAAAAGAGATTCTGTTCCACCACCCCACCCCCACACCCCTGCACCCGCATGTATGCGTGTCTATATGCCTAGCCCAGGTGTCTCTATTCAGAGGCTGTCTGTTGGGGGCCTTGGCTGAGGCACTTTCCTCCACTTTGACTCCACGCCTTTCTACTCCTAGCCCTTTCCCGTTTCCCAGCCTGTGGGCTATAAAGAGGCAGGAGCCTTTTGTGTGGGGCAGGGGCTCATTTTCTTGTCTGTTCTGCATGCCATCTGATCCTCACCTAGAGCTGTTCCAGGGGGATAAGGGGAATGTGGGGGAGCTGGAGCCGCCCTCTTTTGCCTCTTGCCCGCACTGTTGTAGAAGAGAATAAAGATCTGATTGTTACTCTCAGTTTGGCTCATTGAATTAATTGACCACCTCAACATCTGATTCCTCAAAAGCCAGTATTAAGTATTTTCCTTCACCTGTGGTCTCCCAACTTATGTGCTGTGAATACAAATGTTATGGCACAAAAACATCTGCTGTGACCGACTATTCCAGAGCAGTGGTTGAGAACTGTACATGGTAATATCTGGGGATCTTGTTAAAATGTTTCTAAGTCTGTAGGTTCTGGGATGGGGCTTGAGATTCTGCATATCTGAAAAGCTCCTGGAGGGTTATTGGTTTCACTGGTCCAGGGACCACACTTTGAGTAGCAAGACTAAAGTGTCAAGGAATTAACAATTTCATTTAAAGAATTAGAATTAATACGCAGAGAAACACAAAACAATTAGGGCAGTGCCACTTGATAGTATCAGCTGTTTCTAAGAGGAAACATGAAGTGATTTTGAAACAGTGGTACTCAACTCTGGCTGCAGCTGAGAAGCTTATTATTGATTTTCTGCATGAAAAAATGTTTTTAGAAGTAGGTGTTTATAGTGAGAAGTAGGCTGGATTAGGAGTTGAAAGTCACATTTTCAGCCTGGTAATTGGCCTTCTGAGCTGTGGGATCTTAGGAAATTTAGTGTCTACCAGCTTAGTTCTGCTAGGAAGTAGGGTTGAAAATGTACACTAAGTTTTGAAAATATATTGACAATACACATAGAAAACACCATTCATTTACTTGTTCATTCAAAATATACCTTAAGTGCGTACTTTGGGCCAAGCACTATTCTAGGTGCTGGGGAATGAATATATCAGTGAATAAGACAGATGCAGTTCCCTGATCTCACAAAGCTCAGAGTCTGGTGGTAAAGAGAAACATCAAAGAGGCAATAATAATAATAACTAGGGTGAGGTTGATGATAGGGAAAGCACAAAGTGCACAAAGAGTTTATAGCAGGTGAATGACCTACATCTAAAAGTCAGGTAGGACCTCCTTAAGGCAGTGATGTTTAAGCTGAGATCTGAAGGCAATGGCTCCAGGCAGAGGGATGATATATTCCAAGGCCCAGGGATGAAAGAGCACAGTGACCAGATTTTGTTCAAGTATGGCTGAGCACAGAGAGTGAAGGGGAGCATGGCTATGAGTTTGGAGAGGCACTATATTCAACAGGACACATTTGATTACAGGTGCCAGAAGCCAACTCATAGAAGCTTATGTATAAAAGAGAAATTGTTGGTTTACTGAACTGGGAAGTCCATTGGGTAGAGCTGGCCTCAGGCAGAGAAATGAAATCATCCGATCTATCTCTTTGCTCTCTTCCTCTCTTCTACTTCCCTCCATGTGCTGCTCTTATTCTTCCCCATTTCAGGAGCGCTTCCTTCATATGGTTGGGAAATGACAGAGTATGATTACAGATAGTTCAAGGTTTACAGCAACCCAGTTTAGCAACTGAAAAGAAAAAGGAGGTCACCTTTCTTTCAGAACGCGTATAAAATCTCGGCTAAGAACTCTGATAGGAACTTGGAAGAGCACCATTTTTAATCCTAGGCTAACGATTGTGGCTGGGGGATGAGAGGAGTATTGTGATTGGCTATCCCACCAAAATCACAAGTAGGGGTAAGGGATACTACCTTAGTGGGAAAGGAGTTGCAGTTATCAGGAAAAGAGGGACACATAATACTGGGCAGACAGAACCCAAAAATATTCACTCAGAGTATCTAGTAGGAATTTGGAGGGAGTATGCATACTATGGTAAGCATGGTTTTTCTTAACTGCAGCATAGATGGTAAGTTTAGTTTTGAAGAAACTGAAGTTCTATAAACGATAGGGTAGTAGATAGATATTTAGAACTTATTATCCAAAGAAAAATAAGAAGAGAGGGGAAGAAAAGAGAAAAAGGCTCTTATAAATCAAAAATATTACTATTGTTCATAAAACATAAGAGGTAGAACAAAATTAAAATTTATTTTAAATTTTATTATTGCCACTGCAATTCCCCTTACGTCAACCTTGATATACCTTTTAAATATTTAAGGAGTAATGATTACTTCAGTTCTTAGGCTAATAGATAGTGAGATTTGCTACACAGTCTCCCTTACAAGTTTTTTTTTTTATTAGTCATTTCTCCTGTTGACATTATGGTCAAATAACACGATATGTAGTTATCATAGCAATTGATTTCACATAAATTAAGCCAAGGAGCAACATAATGAAAACATGCAAAGATATAATTTATATGATGTTTTTAATTGGTCAGAAGTGGCTTACTGATTAATGTTATAATATTGGGATTAATAGAAGTAGAAAGAATGTTGATTTCTACCCCCCGCACCCAGATTTTAGCTCAATTAACATAAACTGGTTGAACAGTTAAGGTTGGACAACATCATAAAAAAGTATGTGGGGACAAACTGTACATTCTATAAACTGTTGTGTCTGTATAATTTGAAGGAATTATAGGGAAAAAATCTAGGCTGTATATTACCTAGATTTGCGCTGTCTAATATGATAGCTATAAAACTTTGAATTAATTATAATTAAATAAAATAAAAAATTTAGTTTCTTGGTCATACTAGCCATACTTCAAGTGCCAAGAGGCACATGAGGCTCATGTCTACCATACTGGACAGTAACCATCTAGGACATTTCCATTATCACAAAAAGTTCTGTTGGAGAGCACCAGTCTACACAGCACCAGCGAGTCAGTTCCCTTTCTTTGGAATGAAATAAGCTAAATAAAATTTTTAAGAGGGATTTTTCTCTCCGTGTGCTCCACAGTAAGCACTGTCAACTCTATGTTTAAGATGCATCCCAAATCTACCCACTTCTCTTTTTTTCTACTGTTACTCTCTGAGCCTGAGCCATTTTTATCTCCCATCTGGACAACTTCAATAGTCTCCTGACTCACCCCTCTATTTCCATTCTTTCAATTTATATATGGTCTCCATGGAGCAGCTGGAATGATTTTTTAAAAACATGTACTGGTTTTAAATTTCTTGAGAAAAAAAGGAATGTGAAAGAAGGACACAATATTTTCTGAATTTCCATTACTTGTGCCACTGTGCACCGTTCTTTCAAAGAAGCGATCTTCTTTAATCTTTACAATAATAAAGGAAAAGGGAGGTATTATTCCTTTTTGCAAAGGCGGAAATTAGGACTCAGAGAGGGCAAATAACTAGCTTGTGTTCACCTAGCTAGTAAGCGGCAAACCCTTTGAAGAAATGAATGGATGATTTAAACAGCCAAGTCCTAAGCTTTCGACTAGACTACCTCGCCAAACATTATTAAGCACTGAAGGAGATTTGTTACTGGGCTTCTTTCTTTTGAGGAAGAGAGAAATTCTTTGTATCTTTCTCTACCTTATCTGCTCATTTATCTGGACTTTGCCTCCTCAGTTGTGGGTATAGCAGTCCCCTCAGGGTGAAGTTGAAGGTCTCTATTCTTTTAATTCTCAAAGATGCCAAAGTGGCAGGTACAGTTTTGACCCCATATGGAAAGGGTCTCCTCCCAACCAAGTTGGGCTTGCTCTTCCACGGTTTAGGGCAGTGGTTCACTCATTTTTAGGTCTGAGGCACAGTTTAAAATACTAGCTTTCTTTTCTTTTCTTTTTTGAGACAGGGCCTGCTCTTTCGCCCAGGCTGGAGTTCAGTGGTGTAATCATGGCTCACGGCAGCTTTGACTTTCTGGGCTCAAGCAATCCTCCCACCCCAGCTTCCCAAGTAGCTGGGACTACATGTGTACACCACTGTACCCAGCTAATTGATTTTTTTTTTTTTTTTGTAGAGACGGGATCTTGCCATGTTGCCCAAGCTGATCTTGAACTTCCGGGTTCAAGCCATTTTCCTACCTTGGTCTCCCAAAGTGCTGAGATTACAGGCATGAGCCACTGTGCCCAGCTAAAATACTAGTTTTTGAAGGCATTTAAAGGAGTTAAAAGATTCAAAACAGCTCACACACAAAAAGCCGGTATAATAACAACAAATTATAATAAAATAAAACATCTCCATATATATAAGTACAGCCATGGTTATCATGGTTGTTATTACGCCCTTCCCCGGCTTTCTTCCCACATTTTCCATCTGCCTAGCCTCACTGTGCTGAAGAGTCTGTGTACTGAGTTGTAGCAAAAGTATGTTGTATTCCTTTTATTGTCTTTATTGCAGCTGGAAGGATCTCTGTGAAGATATTGCAACATAACAGTTGGTCAGAGCAGGTTAGAAGCCTCTTCTTCCTTTCCTCTTAAGAAACAGATCTCCATCTTCCTGTGACAGACTAATTTAAAAAAAACAAAAAAGGGGCCGGGCGCGGTGGCTCACGCCTGTAATCCCAGCACTTTGGGAGGCCGAGGCGGGCGGATCATGAGGTCAGGAGATCGACACCATCCTGGCTAATGCGGTGAAACCCCGTCTCTACTAAAAATACAAAAAATTAGCCGGGCGTGGTGGCGGGCGCCTGTAGTCCCAGCTACTCGGGAGGCTGAGGCAGGAGAATGGCGTGAACCTGGGAGGCGGAGCTTGCAGTGAGCCGAGATCGCGCCACTGCACTCCAGCCTGGGCGACAGAGCGAGACTCCGTCTTTAAAAAAAAAAAAAAAAAAAGGAAATGGATCTCCTCCACCTTTGTCCTCTGAGCGGCAGCCCGAATGAATAGGAAGCTGTCAGCATCAGCCACGTATGCCCTGGAGAGTCACAAGCCTCACTGGTTTTCGGCATGGCCGCATTTCTTCATCTCAATTGAGTAATCTTCAAACCCTTGTTTCCCCACTCCACATTTCTTAGTATAAATATCATTTCAGTTCGCTTCTTGGGCTGTGGATAAAGCAGAGGAGGGGTATGAAATTTTAGAAAAATAGAGATGAATACTTTGTTTCAGTCCTTAATTTTACTGATGAGGAAACTGACGACTAAGAGGTTGCAGTAACTTGCCCAAAGTCATACAGCTAGTTAGAGTGTGGATTTCAGAGCCACACTGGATTTAACTTCCAGTGCTGTCATTTACTAGCTGTTTTGAATTTGGGAAAGTCATGTAAATATTCTGAGTCTCCGTTTTCTCTGTAAAATGAAGATGATAATAGTTAGATCACAGAGTTGTTGGTTATTGCAATCTATTACGCATCACCTGGAAAAGTGTAGTAGTTATCTATTACGGTGTTACAGATAACCCCAACATTAGCAGCTTAAAACAGCAAACTTTTTTTTTTTTTTTTTTTTTTTTTTTTTTTTTTGAGACGGAGTCTCTCACTCTTGTCACCCAGGCTGGAGTGCAATGGCGCGATCTCGGCTCACTGCAAGCTCCACCTCCCGGGTTCCCACCATTCTCCTGCCTCAGCCTCCCGAGTAGCTGGGACTACAGGCGCCCGCCACCACACCCGGCTAATTTTTTGTATTTTTAGTAGAGACGGGGTTTCACCACGTTAGCCAGGATGGTATCGATCTCCTGACCTCGTGATCCGCCCGCCTCGGCCTCCCAAAATGCTGGGATTACAGGCATGAGCCAATGGGCCTGGTCCCTTTTTTTTTTTTTTTTTTTTTTTTTTAAATTAGTCTGTCACAGGAAGATGGAGGTCTGTGGATCTGGGATTACAGGCGTGAGCTACCGCGCCTGGCCGCAAACATTTTTTATCTTACGATTTCTGTGTGTCAGCAATCTGGGTGTGGCTTAGCTGGATACCTCAGGCTCAGCATCTACTACAAAGCTGCATGATAGGTCATGCAAAATGCCATTTACATGGGTGTGAAAAGCAGGAGGTGGAATCATTGGAGACCATTTTCCAGGCTGTCTAGCACAGAGTATCTGCTTCATAATGATTGATTTGGGATTAGATGCTGGGTCAAGTGATAATGTCACCCACACAGATTATTGGATCAATGTTCACCTGAAGGCTTTGTTCTCAGCCTGGTCTTGTTTAACATGTTTGTTTTGTTTTGTTTTTTTGAAACGAAGTCTCGCTCTGTCACCCAGGCTGGTGTGCAGTGGCGCCATCTCTGCTCACTGCAAGCTCCACCTCCCGGATTCAGCCATTCTCCTGCCTCAGCCTCCTGAGTAGCTGGGACTACAGGCGCCCGCCACCATGCCCAGCTAATTTTTTGTATTTTTAGTGGAGACGGGATTTCACTGTGTTAGCCAGGATGGTCTCGATCTCCTGACCTCATGATCCGCCTGCCTTGGCCTCCCGAAGTGCTGGGATTACAGGCTTGAGGCACCGTGCCCGGCCACATTTAACATTTTTATCAGTGACTTAGATGATGATATAAAACAGTAGTCTCTAATTTTTCTTGATTATGTGTCAGTAAAAACTTGTAAGTGTTCACTTCAAATATATATATTTATTTATAAGTTAACACATGTGCCAGTGTTAATCTATTAACTAATAGTGACTTACTTTCATTCTTTCTTTAGATTTAAAAAGTTACAAATAGAAGTTCCATTATTTTTTCACCTGAATCCCAAAGGATTCTTATGTACTCTCTGGGTGTGCAAAACCCACCAACAGAGAAGGTGACTGAGAGATGGAGAATGTGGTGGATGTCACAGTCAGGATCTAAAGAAAGTACCAAGATTGGGGCTAAATCATGTAAACAATCAACATCCCAGGGGCACTGCTGGCACATGAATCACATTGTGGGGATCCTTGCAGAGGTGCCCTCTTTGAGCAGAAGAAAGACAAAGATTATCTCCTTCTTTTGGGAACAGAGTGTGGCGAACTGAGTGCAGGTTGGATTTCAGTCGCTTCTCATCTGTGCCTCTTCTTGTGCAGTGCACAAAAGGTACAACAATCCATGGAAGACCTGTGGCTTCCCATTAACAAAGAGGCCGTTCTTGGAATTTCAAGTCAGTTGACTTAACTGAGGCTCAAGAAACAGAAAAATTAAGTATATGGTGGAAACAAGCCTCAGAAATAAGGCTAAATCTCAGCTTTTTAAGACATAGATCACACATTTGGCCAAGATGTCAAGACTGACTTGATTCTCTCTCTCTCTCTCTTTTTTTTTTTTTTTTTTTAGACACAGGGTCTCGCTATGTTGCCCAGGCTGGTCTGGAACTCCTGAGCTCAAGAGATCCTCCCTCCTCCGCCTCTCAAAGTGCTGGGATTACAGGCGTGAGCCACCGTGCCTGGCTGAAATTGAATTGATTCTATGACCTTCTTGTTTTCATCTTTTTAGCCCCAAAAGCGGGGAGACTAAGTTCCCTTTTTAAAAGTGTGGACTGGATAAATGACTCAATTCCAAAGAATAAAATATGACGGAATATGTATAATTAGGTCATAAAGTGCCTCATGGCTTCTTTCTTATTCTCTCTTGGATTATGGACTCTGGGGGAAGCTGCCATGTGGTGAGGGCACTCAAGCAGCCCTATAGACGGATCCGTGTAATGAGGAACTCAGGTCTCCTGCTAACAGCCATATAAGTGAGTCATCTTGGAAGCAGATCCTCCAGCCTTGGTCAAGCCATCAGAGGACTGCTGCCCCCGCCCCAGCTAACAGATCTATTGCAACTGCGGGACAGACTCTCAGCCAGAACCACCTAGCTAAGCTGCTCCCAGATTCTTGACCCATAGAAACTGTGAGAGGTAATAGGTATTTGTTATTTTAAGCTAGGGGTTGGCAAAGTACTGCTCCAAGGCCAAATCCAGTCTGCAGCCTGTCTTTATAAATAATGTTTTATTGGGACAAAGCCATGTCTGTTGGTTTATATAGTGTCTATGGCTACTTTCCCATTACAACAGCACAGTTGAGTAATTGCGATAGCAACTATGTGACCCACAAAGCTGAAGATGTTTACCATTTGGCCGTATGTTACAGAAGGAAGGTTCGTGGCTGGGCATGGTGGCTCACGTCTGTCATCCCAGCACTTTGGGAGGCTGAGGCAGGAGGATCGCAGGAGCCCAGAAGTTCCAGACCAGCCTGGGAAACATGATAAGACCCATCTCTACAAAAAAAAAAAAAATTAAAAATTACAGTCAGACGCAGTGGCTCATGCCTGTAATCCCAGCACTTTGGGAGGCCGAAGAGGGCAGATCACTTGAGGTCAGGAGTTCGAGACCAGTCTGGCCAACGTGATGAAACCCTTCATCTCTACTAAAAGTACAAAAGAATTAGCCAGGCGTGGTGGCATGCTCCTGTAGTCCAGGCTACTTGGGAAGCTGAGGCAGGAGAGTTGCTTGAACCTGGGAGGTGGAGGTTGCAGTGAGCCGGGATCGTGCCACTGCACTCCAGCATGGGTGACAGAGTGAGACTGTCTCAAAAAAAAAAAATAAAAATTAGCCAGGCATGGTGGTATGCACCTGTAGTCCCAGCTACTCAGGGAGGCTGAGCTGGGAGGATTACTTGAGCCCAGAAGGTTGAGGCTGCAGTGAGCCAAGCTGTGATTGCTCCACTGCACTTCAGCCTGGGTGACAGAGTGAGACCCTGTCTCAAAACTAAACTAAAATAAAATAAAAAGTTTGGCAATTCCTGTTTTAAGCTTTTGGAGTAATTTTTTTTTCTTGCACAGCAGTAGATACCTAATATGGAGGAAACCGACAATGCTTTAATTTGTGTTGAGAGCACCCAGCAACACAAACTCTTGCCATGATGTTGTTTACTTTTTTCCCCTTCTTGATACATATTTGTTTTGTTGTAGTTTGTGTGTTTTTTGTTTGTTTGGTTTTTTGCAAATCAGTATCAGGCCTTGTGTCCTATGAGGCTCTGCTGCTCAAAGGGTGGTCCTTGGTCCCAGCAGCATCAGCACCAGCACAGACAACCCTTTAAGAACAACAGACATTTTTTTTTCTCGGGGTTTTTTCTGTTCTCATTTCAAAACTATTCTTCATTTCTCCTCTTGGCAAGAGCTGTGGTTTACATGTAAACTATTGCTGTCTCTGCAGAAGAAAATCACTTTCCCTACCTTTAAATGAGTTGACTTCTCATTCCATTGTTCATGGCCTGTGTTGGTGATGCCTGCAGTAGTTGTTTCATTTCCAGTTGCATGGTGGACAGAACAATAAGCAAATCCTCCACGTGGAGGCAAGCTTTGCTGTTTTCAATTCTGTGCTAACCAGCCTTACGCACATGCCGTGAATTTGAGAACCTCCTTTGCCGAAGCTGGGAAAGCTTGTCTGGATTAGAAAAGTCCTCCATAGAAACCTGACACTGTCCTGAGCTGGAGTATTTGGAATCACACACAGGAAAGGCTGGGTATTTGTTGACCTGCCTGAATGGCAGAATGTGTGTGCGGTTGTCTCCAATTACAGCACTCCAGGAAGCATCACCCCAAAAGTGCGCTTGCTATGAACCACAGCGTGTCCTTCGGCTAATCCTCATTAGCTGAGGTGGATTCTCTTTCTACATGTACCCTCTTTCGAAGTGGTATCCTTCCTGCAGTCTTTTCATGCCTTGGCCTAAGACTCTGGACACAGGCCTAGCTTTGCCCCCACCAGATCCATTCGATAGTTTTTCATGAATCACCAGCTCTCCTGGAGAAACTCAGGGTTCTAATTATTGAAGAACCATGCATAGGGAACTGGAGATAAGCCACGGGTAAGACTTTCCCACATGTTTCCTAAAAAGGGAAGAAGGTCTCATTGGATGCCCCCTAACATTCAAATGGCAGGAGCTGTCTGATTTCCACCCAAGAATCCAGCTCTGAGTTAGTGGTGGGATCTAATCACCAATCATTCTCTGGGCAATTCCTCATTTTTTGCTTTCTGTCTACAATGACCCCATCACTGGAAGTGGAGCTTGCCCTGGGGAATGCTATATTGAAAAAGGCCTTGCTCTCTGATCTTTCTCAGTCCTCCTACAGGTGATCGTTCATTCTCTTCCTCCGCCTTCCCATGCCATGCTGATGATTAACCTTCAACAGATCTGATTCTGCCCTGCCTTCTTCCTGTTGCTCATTCCACTGAGCCTCTCGAGCTCTGAGCTGAAAACCAAGATGATAAGGATGAGGTCTTTGGCCTCGGGGAGGAGCTTCCTGCTTAGTTATCCAGTTATACCTATAAAGGAATAATCCTAGTACTGTGTGGTTAATGATCTAAAGGACATTCAAGAGCTATGGGATCCTTGAGGAAGGAGTGTGTAATTATTTATCTGGAGAAGTGGGATGGGGCAAGAGATTCCAGGCAGTGGGAAAAAACATACCAGATAGAGGCACAGGGCCATGAAACCACACAGAGAAGAGCTTATAAGCAGTTCCTTCAGAGAAACAGTCTTTTCATAAATCTCGTCTTAGAAGCTCTGTGTGGAAGGGGCCAGTGGGGGAGGAGGGGCAGTGATATTCAAGAGCGTTTTAAATCACCTCCCCACATTGTATGGGACTAAGGTGAGTCCTGTCTGGAGTTGATGCTTGGATAGAAAAAATGCATATGATCCTGTACTCTGACTGTTAGAAGAGGGCTACATAAAGGGAGACAGAAAAAAATTCTACTCCTTATGAATTCTTTTTCTTAAAATGTTGCTGAAGGTAGCTCTACAAAATTAATCCCTGGCCAGGTCTTGCATGGTTCCTGGCCTTTTCTTCACAAAATTGAGACCCCATGAACCTCCCTGTCTTCTCATCTATAGGCTCACACTAATCCCTAGGCTCTAAGATCAAGCCAGACTGGGGTATAAGTAACCTATATGGAATTTCCACACAAATCAGGAAAAGGCATCTTCTTCTGTGTGGTCCAGGGCATGGCAAGGATAAGACTCCTTTGAAAGTACTAAGAAAACAGCACTTTTTTTTTGTTTTGAGATGGAGTATTGCTCTGTCGCCCAGGCTGGAGTGCAGCGGCATGATCTCAGCTCACCACAACCTCTGCCTCCCGGGTTCAAGCTATTCTGCCTCAGCCTCCCGAGTAGCTGGGACTACAGGTGTGCACCACCACACCTGGCTAATTTTGTATTTTTAGTAGAGACAGAATTTCACCTGTTGGCCAGGCTGGTCTCGAATCCCTGACCTCAGGTGATCCGCCTGAAAAAGGCAGTACTTCCGAAGAAAGAGGCACCTACTTCTTTAGGAAGATAGACTCCAATAATGGGGTTATGGCTTGGAGAGCATTGCTGAGCTGGGTTTTATCCCCATCCACTTCTCTCAGTCTGGGGCCCTTGCACTGATCACAATCTGTACAACCACGTGTGGCAGTTCGGGAACATGACCTCTGGCCAGAAAGTTTTAAGGATCAGACATGAGTTCAGTATTGAAAGGTTTAGAATTGAGTCACTGCTGCCACTAGTCCCTCTCTGGCCTGATATCCCAGCTCTGAGCAGTGGGGCTTTGTCTCTGCATCCCAGACTAGTTTCTGCCTTGTTGTGGTTCTGCGCACAGAGCCTCATGTGGCCAAGCTGTTGGAGCAGGCCTCTGCCCTACTCTCCACCCCTAGCCCCATCCTGAACACTTGTCTATTCTGCCAGTCCTTGAAGCACAGGATCTTGCTCTTTCTGATAGCTTTGTCCAATTCTGTCCAAGCTGCAGCTCGTTGGGGAAGAAAGAATGCAGGCCTGTGTAGGGCTTTAGGGCTGACTGCTAAGAGAAGGAAGATGGCTGGCATTCAAAGTCTGGGGTGTATTAAAGTCTGACTTAGCCCAGGCGCGGTGGCTCACGCCTGTAATCTCAGCACTTTGGGAGGCTGAGGTGGGTGGATCATGAGGTCAGGAGTTCAAGACCAACCTGGCCAAGATGGTGAATCCCCGTCTCTACTAAAAATACAAAAATTAGTCAGGCATGGTGGTGGACACCTGTAATCCCAGCTACTCAGGAGGCTGAGGCAGAGAATTGTCTGAACACAGGAGGCGGAGGTTGCAGTGAGCAGAGATCTCGCCACTGTACTCTAGCCTGGGCAACAGAGCGAGACTCCATCTAAAAAAAGGAAAGAAAGAAAACAAAAAAGTCTGACTTATAAAGAAAATTGGTCTAAGATGAAGGATGGACTCTCAGGAACAGAAAGCAACAGTGTAGAGACTGCCGGCAGCCCAAACAAGAATGATTTCCCTTTTGTGATCCTATTTTGTTTCCGTAGGAAAAGTGGTGTAAGTGAATCATGATAATCCTATTTCTTTCTGCAGTGATTTAGGGTAGGCCTGTGCCCTGGTTCTGGGGAAGTCTAATGAGAGCCTCTGGGAACGATTTTCTTCCCTCGCCACCCCCACCTGCCTTTGGAAGTTGTCACATGGGGATGTGGTATCTTGAGCTGCAGCAGCCATGTTGAGACCATGAGCGAATAAAGTTATGGAAAAAATAGGGATACTAAAACAAAGTGTTGACTTTATTGAACTGCTACATTAATCAATCCTGTCTCTGGACTTCTTGTTATGTGAGAGGATAAATGTCCATTGGTTGAACTATTTTTGTTGAGTATTCTATTAAAGGTTAGTGAAAATAACTGATATGGAAATTATTGTTTGCTAGGCATTGTGCTGCAACTTCATAATATTCATGACAACTCTATGCAGTATGTCTTGCTGTTATCTCTCTTTTTGTATATGAGTAAACTGAAGTTCAGAAATGTATTTTGCCCAACAGCATTGCAAGGAACATACTTATTTACATATATTTTGATAAATGGGATTAGTTATTTTCTTGAGTTAATTTCTTAGAAAGGAAACTACGAGCTTGAAGAGTATACATATTGTTATTGATTAAATGTCTTTGTGTCCCCCTAGAATTCATATGTTGAAGTTCTTACCCTCATTGTGACTGTATTTTGAGACAGGGTCTTTAGGACCTAATTAAATGAAGTCGTAAGAGTGGGGCCCTGATCAGATAGGCTTAGTGTCCTTATAAGAAGAGATACCAGATAGCCCCCTCTCTCCATGCGCACACAAAAAAGAGGTCATGTGAGGACATAGCAAGAAGGTGGTTGTCTGCAAGCTGCGAAGAGAGCCCTCACCAGGAATGGAATCAGCTAGCACCTTGATCTTGGACTTCCTAGCCTAGAACTGTGAGAAATAAATTCCTGTTGTTTAAGCCCTCTAATTTATAGTATTTTCTTGTGGCAGCCTAAGCTGACTAAAAGGTTTTTGACACCTACTGCCAAATTGTCCTCCAGAAACATTATACCAGTTGGCATTCCTACCAGTAGCATATAAAAAAATACATATTTCCCTGTGCTTATACCAGTACTGAATGTAACCTTAGAAGAACTGAATTTAAATTGCAGTATACCTTACAGCATCTGGGTATGTTTGGACGAACCACTCCCCTCTCTGAGTCCCAGTATCCTCATTTGTCAAATTAGCATCATAATAATCCCTGTCTTGTTGGTGCCATCTCACAGCACTGTTGGGAGTTCCAATGAGATGAAGTATGAGAAGATGTTTTGCAAACTAAAGGAAAACATAAGTATTGTTGGTGGTGTTATTCATTTCCCTGCCTCAGTAGAATAAACTGTAGAATGTTTAGGAGGTCAAATGAAACAGTCAAAAATAATTTTGCAGTGTTCGGTCAGCTCCAACGGTGTGAAAATTAGTCAAAATGAGAAATGCATGAATGCTTTGGTTACAGTCTCGAAGGTCAACTTGAATCTGAATTCAATGTCGGCTGGACCCAAATAATTTTCTGATTCTAGAAAAGCAGCTCCAAAGAGTCTATGCACTTCCCTTTCCTCATTGCAGAATTATATTCCTATGTTGCTACTTTGTATCTTCCTACTAGGTTGACATTCTTAACCTTCCTGGATCCTATCAGAGAAATCTTGTTCATCATTTCATTTCCAAATTATGAAGACTATCTGGGCCTGACTGAAGATGCTTGTTTCTTCCTCTTCCCTAACGCCCTTTCCACCAGTGCGGACTGCAGGTATGGACATAGGGAAGGGTGGGTAAGTATTAAGTGCTATGAGCTCCGAGGAAGAAGAAATTCCATATATACAACCAGATAGTGTGTGTGTGTGTAATGCTTATTTTATGCCCATTTAATTAATGCCATGATCACTATTCCTTCTAGTAATTAATTTGATTTTCATTAGTACTAGAAAGATAGACCAACTCCTTGAAATCAGATGGAGCTTTAAAAAATGCTCAGCCAGGAGGTGTTAAGTATTTCACTAAGTGTGAGACTTCTGGCAAAACCCCCATCTCAGCATTCGGTTGTTCTCTTTGTTAACAGTTGTTGACAGAGATACAGGAATAGATTTTGACCAGCAATTCCATAAGTACTTTACTCTACTGAAATCCATTTTTTGATTTATAAACTGCACATTTAACGTAAATAGCACATTATTCCCCTCGTCACAGAGTTGATATAGTAATGATGAATGTCTATAAGTGATAATTACTCTGCATTTAGGGTTCTCTGCATGATCTCGGCTCACTGCAACCTTATACAAACCTTATACAAACAGTTATATCTCGAGCTGGCCCTAGGCAAAATTGTACAATGGTCTAATAAAGTATCTTTTACTTATATCTTACGTTCTGCTGCTGCTTCTTATCCCAGGAGTGGGATTTCTGGGTCAAAGGGTATGTTGAATTTGTCTTCTGTTATTGTCAGATTGCTCTCCAAGAAGACATTAATCTAGCAATGTGTGTACATTTCTCCTGCAAACCCACCAACAAGAGATGCTATCTATTTTTAGAAGGTTATGAGTACAATGCTGTATAAAGTGATGTGATACTGTGTACTTACTTGCATTTCTATGACTATTAGTAAATTTGAGCATATTTTTACTTCAAGCCTTGTGTAACTTTTAACCATTCAAGTTTTTTCTTTTACTATCTTCCATTACATCTACAGCAACCAGCCATTTTTCTTTAAACACAAAATTAATCTATTTTCCATAAATAAAAAACACATCCACTATTAGAACATATATTCATATTTCTTTGCCACTATATCCCTCCATCACTCACATAATTACAATTTTGACTAAAGTCATTAACTTTGAGGTACGTCTACTTTTTCACTTTCTGGAATTTCTATATTCAGATGCTTTGGGGACTAATGCTCTAATGTTCTTCTCATCCTGTTGCTCCATTTTTTATCCCTGTATCTTTTTTTTTTTTTTTTGAGGCAGGGTCTCTATCTGTTGCCCAGGCTGCAGTACAGTGGCGTGATCTCAGCTCACTGCAACCTCCACCTCCCAAGTTCAAGCAATCCTCTTGCCTCAGTCTCCCAAGTAGCTGGGATTACAGGTGTGTGCCCCCAGGCCCACCTAATTCTTGTATTTTTAGTACAGATGGAATTTCACCATGTTGGCCAGGCTGGTCTCAAACTCTTGATCTCAAATGATCCACCCCTGCTCAGTCTCCGAAAGTGTTGGGATTATAGGCATGAGCCACCACGCTCGGCCATCTCTGTACCTTTTTGTTCTATTTGCTGGTAGCTCCTAAACTTCATGTCCCACCCCTTCTATTGAATTTTTCGTTTCTGCTTTCATGTTCTTAATTGTGAAGAACTTCTTTTTGTTCTCTGAATGTTTCTTTTAAAAATGCTATTCTATTCGTATTTCATGGATGCGATATCTTAAATCTGAACGTATATATTTTAAAAAGAGTTCTCTCACTCTCAGCATTCCCTCTAATTGCTGTTTTTGGTCCCTGTCTTCCATGTAAAAAATGTTCCTTGAGGGCTGGGCGCAGTGGCTCACGGCTGTAATCCCAGCACTTTGGGAGGCTGAGGTGGGCGGATCACAAGGCCAGGAGATCAAGACCATCCTGGCTAATAGGGTGAGACCTCATTTCTACTAAATATACAAAAACTTAGCCGGGCGTGGTGGCGAGTGCCTGTAGTCCCAGCTACTCGGGAGGCTGAGGCAGAAGAATTGCTTGAACCCAGAAGGTGGAGGTTGCAGTGAGCCAAGATCACACCACTGCACTCCAGCCTGGGCGACAGAGCGAGACTCCTTCTCAAAAAAAGAAAAAAACAAAACAACAACAACAACAAAAAAAACGTTCCTTGGATGTCTCGTCATCCTTAGTTGTCTGCTCTTATTCAACAGTGGGGAGCTAAGAGGCTGGCTGGTGTTCTGGGTGTGTTAGGTGGGCTTATGGAGTACAGAGTGACCCCACTGTTTGGATTGGTGAGGAGCTCTATTCCCTACCCCTCCACTGTCCCCCTTCCCACTGCACCACATCAACATGTTTAGATCTATCTTCTTGTCCAAGTCTCTTGAGAAGAATCTTCAGTCTCTTGCCTGGAGGGTGAGAGCTTGACTGTTCGCATTGTGGATTTTGAGAAGGACTGGAAGTCTACGTGTTTTCACTTAATCTCCCTTAAGTCCAGGCTGGTGTAGGGAGACAGCCTTTCTTCCCCCTTCTCCAAAGAATGAAGCCTAACTCTGGGGTGAGGAAAGGAGGGTGGAGTAGAAAGGGATTGAAGAGTCTGACTGTGTCTTAAACAGATTTCAAACCATCCTTATTTTAGTTTCTCACTTTGCCCCCACTTCCAGAGGCACCTAGTGCCTCCCATTCCTGAGCTTTTGGTGAATACTGTGTTGCAAATCAAGTTGATTCTTCACCTTTCCCATGGATGACTTAAACCCACTGATGTGCTAAGCCAGTTCTCATTCTTATGTCTGCTTTCCAAACCCAGACTTTGTATTGCCTCCTCTCCAATTCTCCACATCCTTAAAGCTCTGTCTTCTTTCATTGCAAAATCTTTTGTTAGGTCAGGCACGGTGGCTCACACCTGTAATCCCAGCACTTTGGGAGGCCGAGGCGGGAGGATCACCTGACATCAGGAGATCGAGACTATCCTGGCCAACATGGTGAAACCTCATCTCTACTAAAATACAAAAAAATTAGCCAGGTGTGGTGGCGTGCACCTGTAGTCCCAGCTACTCAGGAGGCTGAGGCAAGGGAATCGCTTGAACCCAGGAGGCAGAGGTTGCAGTGAGCTGAGATCACGCCATTGCACTCCAGCCTGGTGAAAGAGCAAGACTCTGTCTCAAAAAATTAAAATAAAATAAAATAAAACATAAAAAAATCTTTCATTATAGTTTTTGGAAGGACTGAAATTAGATGCACTCTTCAATCCTTACAGCAGCAAATTTTTCTTTATTACTTTGTTTTATGTGTCTTCCTTGCAATTAGTATTAACCTAGGATTTTTTTAAAAACCCACTCTCTGCTTTGTAGTTTAATGATTGATGTATTAGATTTTATCTCATATATCTGACTTTATATTTATTTATTTTATACATTTTTATGTTATTTTCTTTTTTCCCTTTCTTTGGTAGGTTTGATCAAGTTCAGTTTGTTTCTTTTCCCTTGATAATTAGTATATTTTTCCATTCTGTGTTCCCTTCCTGTCTCTCATAATTACATAGACCTTTCTTTATGATTTTCGAAAACAAGATACTAATTATTTCCCTAATCCAGATGTCTTTTAAACTTCATGCTTTCTCCCTCCATCAGAATACATTTCTTCATTCTTCTGCCTTTCCTCCCAGCAAACGAGACCTTTGGAAATTTTTTTTTTTTTTTTTTTTTTTGAGACGGAGTCTCACTCTGTTTCCCAGGCTAGAGTGCAGTGGTGCGATCTCAGCTCACTGCAACCTCTGCCTCCTGGGTTCAAGCGATTCTCCTGTCTCAGCCTCCCGAGTTGCTGAGATTACAGGCCTGCACCACAACACCCAGCTAATTTTTGTTACTTTTAGTAGAGACGGGTTTTGCCATGTTGGCCAGGCTAGTCTCAAACTCCTGACCTCAGGTGATTCACCCGCCTTGGCCTCCCAAAGTGCTGGGATTACAGGTGTGAGCCACTGCGCCCGGCCCCATCTATCTATATCTTATTTTCTTTTCCTCTTCCTCTGTGCCTTGGAATTTCATTATGATTTAAACTGGCAGGTGGTTTGGATATAGGATTTTTAGATTGTGACCATTTTCTCTCAAAATTCTTTTCCTTCGTAATTTCCATCGTGTATATTTTTGCTTTGTGCTTTAAGATATTTATTCTATTAAATATTTTATGCCACTATTTTGGACCTCAACGTGGCCTTCCTTTCTTCCGACTCATGCAATATTAGTTGGGAAATTGTAATTTTTAGCTCCAGACTGATTTCAGACTTGAATTTGGACTTCCTTCACTGTTCTCCCAGAGGCCTTCCCCCATCTCTCTTTCTCTTGGCATGTGTAAATCTGAACAATCCACCTGGTTGCTTGCTCTGTGCTCACTGCGGCTGGAGTGCAGTGGCATGGTCTCAGCTCATTGCAACCTCTGCCTCCTGGGCTCAAGCAATTCTTGTGCCAGGCTGGAGTGCAGTGGCACAATCTCAGCTCACTGCAACCTCTGCCTCCCAGGTTCAAGCAATTCTCCTGCCTCAGCCTCCCCTGTAGTTGAGATTACAGGTGTGCCACCATGCCCAGCTAATTTTTGTATTTTTAGTAGAGATGGGGTTTCACCATGTTGGTCAGAGTGGTCTCAATCTCCTGACCTCAGGTGATGATCTGCCTGCCTCAGCCTCCCGAAGTGCTGGGATTACTTGTAGGCGTGAGCCACCACGCCCGGCCATATAATGCCTACTTAAGCATCAATTGCTGGCCTGTTCAGTGTTGCTCACATGGTTCTGGTCTGCACTGGGCGAGGGCATTTGGCAATGAGGAAGGAGTGTGCTTGGTTTAGAATAGCAGCTTCTGTGGTTCTTTTTAGAGGCATCATTTCTGCCCAAATCTGGGGTGCCTTTTCATTGATCTATATTTGGGAGTTAAATAAAAGGAGAGTTTTATTCTAATTAATTTAATTAAATTAATTAATTTACTTATTTTTGAGACAGAGTCTCGCTCTGTCGCCCAGGCTGGAGTGCAGTGGCGCAATCTCGGCTCTTTGCAACCTCTGCCTCCTGGGTTCCAGAGATTCTCATGTCTCAGCCTCCCAAGTAGCTGGGACTACAGGCATGCGCCACCATGCCTAGCTAAATTTTGTATTTTTAGTAGAGGCAGGGTTTCGCCATGTTGACCAGGCTGGTCTCAAACTCTTGGTCAAAATTGATCTGCCCGCCTCGGCATCCCAAAGTGCTGGGATTACGGGTGTGCGCCACCATGCCAGGCCTTATTTTGTTTTTATATTTATTTATTTATTTATTTATTTTTGAGACAGGGTCTTGCTCTGCCACCCAGGCTGGAGGACAGTGGTGCAATCACGGCTCACTGCAACCTCGACCTCTCTAGCTCAATTGATCCTCCCACCTCAGCCTCTCAAGTAGCTGAGTCTACAGGTGTGAGCCACCACACCTGGCTAAGCTTTGTATTTTTTGTAGAGACAGGTTCTTGCTATGTTGCCCAGGCTGGTCTCAAACTCCTGGGCTCAAAAGATCCACCTGCCTTGGCTTCTCAAAGTGCTGGGATTACAGGCATGAGCCACTGCACCCGGCTATGATTTTTAAAATTCAAAAGCAGAGTATAGATGGAAACCTAAATGACAGCAAATAATAATAATAATAAACTCTCAGAGACAGTAGGGTGTAGACCAGGCCCTGGATTAATGGGAATGTCTACATTCCATCCCCTTGAGCTCAAATATTCTAGTCAAAGTGAGTCACCCAAGGTTACTTTCGATAGAAGGTGGGTGTGGAAAGACTTGGACAAGAAAATCTAGGAGCCACAGGAGGCCAGATGCTTCTCTCTGCAGGAGACTTGACCTTTGACACAGAGCCCTGAGGAAATCTTGACTGTTTTCTTTAGTATTTGATCCTCAGCTGATGCAAACCATTTATTTATGTTTGCCCATTGGACAGCAGGGGGTTTGGGCTGTTTTCACATCTATATAAGGCAGTGCAGAGTGCTTCCTTTGATGTGTCCCGCCTCTGCTGTGGCCTCATCATGCCGGGCTAACTTGGTCTTCCCCATGTAGGGCTCTGGATCCCACTCCTAAAAACTCTAATTTGAGGATCAGAGTCTGAAATAGCCCAAAAGGTATCCTGTTTAGCTTGTCATTTAAATAGCTAAGCCCCTGCTACGACCATTTAAAACCATCTCACCTTTCATTTAGCTAAGCAGTTCTTTTTTCAAATTTGGCTTGTTTGTGTTTTTCTCTATTCACTGCAATTCTGCATCTATAAAAAGCATTGATGGAAGGAGGAAAGAGTGAAATCAACATTCTTTTTAGTAGAGGGCCTTAGTTGGAATTGCAGAAATATCAGGGATCTTAGCTATAAAGGCCTCCAGAGTTATCCCTGAGTGCAGGGGGCCAGAGTGGTCACAGTCATGGCCTGGATGTGAAACTTGACTTCAAAAATGACTAGCTTTTTGACCGTTGGCAGGTTATTTGACCTCCCTTTACCTCCATTTCCCCATCTGTAAAACTGGGGTGATAATAGTTCTTGCCTCATAGGTAGGACTGGTTCCATAGCTTCCAGACTCTTGTTCAAATCTCAATGAAATGAAAATGCTGGGCCCCTTGTTCAATTTTCAAGACGGCAGCAGCATAGCATCAAACCAAGTGTGGGACCCCTCTGAGCATGGGGGTGACACTTGCCAGGAAGCTGGCCCTGCTCGCAGGATCATTGTGAGAACTAAATTAATTATTCTATTTAAAGCCCTTAATGTACTACCTGGCACATATGCAATCTATGTAAACATTAATTAAGTCTAAAAAATGACAGAGGAGTAATCTGGGAACCAGAGAAATTGTTACTAGCTCAGAGTAACACAGTGAATTGGTGGTAAAGCGAGCCTTGGATTCGATCTGTTCCGTGGCTTTCTGCATAGTTTATTTATGTATACTCTAGTGGTTTCTTCCGTGAAGCTCTTTCATTGAATCAGCATTTTTTAATGCTTTTCTATATCCCATGTGCAACAGTAAACAGTGGCAATGGGTAGTTCATGAGTTTTGTTTTTATTCGTTATTTCTATTTCCAGTGCTATAGCAGGCTACAATAAATCTTCAGCTATACTAACTCTGTCACTGAACAAGCCATGAGATTCTTACCTTGTTAAGTCTCATGAATTTAGAAGAGTCAAGTAAATGACATCTGGGATCTTGGTAGCAACACGTGAAGAAAACTTATAAGTACAAATATTTAAAAAATATAAATGTAAATATAAATGATGGATGAGTTTTCTCGTGTAAAATCAGAGGATGATTTAGATGATCTGAAAGAAGTCTTCTAGCTCTAACATTAGTAACAGAATCACATGGGCCTCAATTCTTTCCTACTGCCCATGTAGCCACAAATGGAAAGATCTCGTTAAAATGACTATTTTTTTTGTTCCTAATGTGTCCTTAAAGAAAATTATGAAAAATATCTCAGGTCAATGACAGATAAAATTTTCCTAAAGTCTTCCTTTAAAAAACCCAAAGAGAGTACAAACTTCTCTCTGTATTCTGATTCATCTTCATTTAGTTTTTCTTGATAAACAGGGAATGTCATTCTTGTTCATTCTGAATTTCAGAATCTAAATTTGGAAAAAGAATACTAAAAGCATGTTAATTAGGCTCTTCAAAGAGTTCTTTAAAAATGTGAATATATAAATAATTTTATCATTCAGGGTGTGAATCAGCTATAGTTAGTCCAAAAAGCTTTTTAAAGCAATATACTTTTTCATGTTCAGGAATGATTTCCTGATATATAAATAACTTCCATTTCCATGGTACTTAGGCCATAAAGGGCCCTGCAGAACACACTTGTCTAATTTGAATTGTTTAGATTAATTTGGCAACTGGTGAAATATCACTTTGATTCTAATTATTGTCATGCTCACCTTGAGTAAGGCTTTTTGTGGTTTAATAATGCATACTCTTGTTTCAAACACAAAAGCATCTGTGAAATGTCTTAACTATCAATATATTTCTTCTGTTTGACATAATTTAATTTAATTTAATTAATATAAATTATAAGATCCTTAAATCTCAAAAGAAGATAATCTTCTGTCCTTCACTAGAATTTTTCTGTTCCAGGAAAATGTCATTTTCTATTTGTGGACTCTTCTAGGAAATCTTCATTCCCATTTAGCTGGAGCGGTGATGGAAAGCTATTCCTTCTCTGATGGACTTAACAATGCTATTTCTGTATCTCATTTGTGAGGCTGGGCAGCCATTCATTTGTGGTTAATACTGTAATTCTTAAAATGTATTTTTAAGAAGTGGATAGAAATATCTGATGCTCCATTTTAGTTTGAATGCTATCACTGCTGAAGCACACACAAAACTGTCAGCAAAATGCTGTTTGTATTGGACAACTCCTGTGAATTGAAAGTAGCTAAGCTAAAAAAAGGAAAATTGACAGGTGCCTTATTAGGCCCCAGCGATTAGTCATTTTTGTGTCTGCACAAGTAATTGACACTCACTTCTAAACAAGGATTGTGCATTTGCATGCTTTCAGGAAGAAGTCCTGCTGGGTGATTCTAATCTACTATTTTAGGATGTGATGGCTTAATTTGAAAAATGTTTTTATGAACAAAACATGATCTCTTTCTTGTCACTTTTTTGAATGTCCTCAGGTTTCACAGTGTGATCAGGGACTGAATGGATTTTATTCGGGTACCAAATATCTGATGACTAAATGGGTTTGGCAGTAAAATTGAGGGTTGTGTTGGTAACTACCTTCCACAGGAAGAAGAAGAGATTATCTTTATTCTGTTCTTTTCTTGACGACTGCTGTAAAATGTATTTTTGGTTTGTTACAAACCAGTTGAATCTTTACAGAATTAAAACCAGAGAAGAAATTCTGTGGATAATTATTTTTTTATTCAGGGACTGGCTCCACCTACTACAATTTAGAATTGTAAGAAACTTTAGAGAGTATTAATTTAATTTTTTTTAATTAAAAAACTTTTTTTTTGAGACGGACTCTTGCACTGTTGCCCAGGCTGGAGTGCAGTGGCATAATCTCAGATCACTGCAACCTCCACCTCCTGGTTCAAGTGATTCTCCTGCCTCAGCCTCCTGAGTAGCTGGGACTACAGGCATGTGCCACCATGCCTGGCTAATTTTTGTATTTTTAGTAGAGACAGAATTTCTCCATATGATATGAACCCCCACAATCTGAGACAGGTCTCAGTTAATTTAGAAAGTTTATTTTGCTGGGCCGGGTGCAGTGGCTCATGCCTGTAATCCCAGCACTTTGGGAGACCAAGGCGGGCAGATCACGAGGTCAGCAGATCGAGACCATCCTGGCCAACATGGTGAAACCCTGTCTCCACTAGAATACAAAAAAACTAGTCTGGCGTGGTGGCGGGTGCCTGTAGTCCCGGCTACTCTGGAGGCTGAGGCAGGGGAATCGCCTGAACCCGGGAGGCAGAGGTTGCAGTGAGCCGAGATTACACCACTGCACTCCAGCCTGGTGACAGAGCCAGACACTGTCTCAAAAAAAAAAAAAAAAAAAAGAAAGTTTATTTTGTCAAGATTGAGGATACACCTGTGACACGGCCTCAGGAAGTCCTGACAACATGTGCCCAAGGTGGTTGGGGCACAGCTTAGTGTTATACATTTTAGGGAGACATGAGACATCAATCAATATATGTAAGAAGTACATTGGTTCAATCTAGAAAGGCGGGACAACTTGGAGCAAAGGCAGGAAGACTGGAAGTAGGGATGGGGCTTCCAGGTCACAGATAGGTGAGAGATGAAGGGTTGCATTCCTTTGAGTTTCTGATTAGCCTTTCCAAGGGAGGCAATCAGATATGCATCTATCTGAGTAAGCAGAGGGGTGACTTTGAATAGAATGGGAGGCAGGTTTGCCCTAAGCAGTTTTCCAGCTTGACTTTTCCTTTTAGCCCAGTGATTTAGGGGCCCCAAGATTTATTTTCCTTTCACATTGGCCAGTCTGGTCTCAAACTCCTGACCTCAGGTGATCCACTCGCCTCTGCCTCCTGAAGTGCTGGGAATGCAGGCGTGAACCACCATGCCCAGCCAGAGAGTATTAATTTTATTTTATTGTATTTTATTTTTTTGAGACAGAGTCTCGTTCTGTCACCCAGGCTGGAGTGCAGTGGCACGATCTCGGCTCACTGCAAACGCCATCTGCCGGGTTCACGCCATTCTCCTGCCTCAGCCTCCTGAGTAGCTGGGACTACAGGTGCCCGCCACCACGCCGGCATTTTTTTTTTTTTTTTTTTTAGTAGAGATGGGGTTTCACCGTGTTAGCCAGGATGGTCTCTATCTCCTGACCTCGTGATCCGCCCGTCTCGGTCTCCCAGTGCTGGGATTACAGGCATGAGCCACCTCGCCCGGCTGAGAGTATTAATTTTAAATCTCTCCCTTCCAGATGAGGAAATTAAGGCTCAGAGACATTAAATAACAACATTCTTGTAGCCAAATGAGTTGAGACAAAACCAAGATGAAAGGATTTGAAGACAGTTTGATGCCATTCATGAAGCTAGAGTTCTCTTTCTTATGTCTGTGTGTTAATGGCTTTTTCCACTTAAAGGCAAATTGCTAAGGTGTTCCCCACCCCCACACTCCACCTCTATGTCATTTCACTTTTGACCCCACCTCTGAAAACATTGAATATATCTAAATACATAATCAAATGAAAAAGTTTGACTTGGTGACTTTATTAAGAAAATACTGCCAGCTGGGTGCGGTGGCTCATGCCTGTAATCCCAGCACTTTGGGAGGACGAGACAGGTGGACCACGAGGTCAGGAGATCGAGACCATCCTGGCTAACACGGTGAAACCCGTCTGTACTAAAAACACAAAAAATTAGCCGGGCATGGTGGCGGGCGCCTGTAGTCCCAGCTACTCAGGAGGCTGAGGCAGGAGAATGGCGGGAACCCAGGAGGCGGAGTTCCCAGTGAGCCCAGATCACACCACTGCACTCCAGTCTGGGCGATAGAGCGAGACTCTGTCTCAAAAAAAAAGAAAAAAAGGAAAGAAAATACTGCTACCATCAACAGGAAAATGTTTCCATAGCAGCAGCCTCTCATTTTGATGATTGCTGCAACTCTCCTTGTCTTTGAAGCTTTGTGTTTGAAATAAAGGTATGCATTATTAAACAAAAAAAGCCTTTTTCAAGATGAGCATGACCACAACCAGATTGGAGAGACATCTTTGTGACACTGCGCAGGAATGAAGTCATACCCCAAATCGACTGCACCCTTTGGGTAGCCTATGTTGTCACCCCACAACCAACTTCGAGTTAAGCCTCACTGCCTCTTTACATCTCCAGAATACAGAACTCCAGAAGCATTGTGGAATAATGTGGATTTTACTGATGTTTCATAGTGGTACGGGGAGGATGGTTTCATCACATGGCCCACAGGAAAGCTTAGATTGTTTTTTTGGACCTCTGTCTGCGACAATTAATGTTTTTCTTCTCTTCTCTCCCTGTCCCCTTTCTCCCCTCCCTTTTCCTCACACAGCTTTTAAAATCCCCTTTAGTATCTGTAGCCACTCGGCTGCAGCCTGAAGAATATATGTTCCCCCACCTCCCACCAGCAAAACAACAGCCTATGGTAAACTATGAGCACGCATGTTCTTCTTACATGCCTTTTGGGGGCAAGGATGCCTCAATTCACTTGGCCATAGCTGTGAGTTTGGGATATTGATTCTTCACAAAAACAGATCTAAAGTTAAAAGGTTAACTTGGGGCTGGGTGCGGTAGCTCACTCCTGTAATCCCAGCACTTTGGGAGGCCGAGGCAGGCGGATCACGAGGTCAGGAGATCTGAGACCATCCTGCCTAACACGATGAAACCCCGTCTCTACTAAAAATACAAAAAGAATTAGCTGGGTGCGGTGGCGGGCGCCTGTAGTCCCAGCTACTCAGGAGGCTGAGGCAGGAGAATGGCATGAACCTGGGAGGCGGAGCTTGCAGTGAGCTGAGATCGAGCCACTGCACTCCAGCCTGGGTGACAGAGCGAGACTCTGTCACAAAAAAGTTATCTTGGACCTGGGTCTGGCAGTAGACAAAACTACAGATATTGGCAAAGTAAACCAGGATCTCTTAACTTTTCTTTTTTCTTTTTTTTTGAAACAGAGTCTCACTCTGTTGCCCAGGCTGGAGTGCAGTGGTGTGATCTTGGCTCACTGCAACATCTGCCTCCTGGGTTCAAGCAATTCTCCTGCCTCAGCCTCCTGAGTAGCTGAGATTACAGGTGCGTGCAACCACACCTGGCTAATTTTTGTATTTTCAGTAGAGACAGCGTTTCACCACGTGGAGCAGGCTGGTCTTGAACTCCTGACCTCAGGTGATTTGCCTGCCTCGGCCTCCCAAAGTGTCTTAACTTTTCTCCATGTGTCCCTGACTTTTATGGGTACCTTCCCTATTAGGCACTTGCATTCCAGGTTCAATTTAGTTACAGAAATATTTACTGAGGCCCTGCTAAGGGCAAGGCACTGATCATGTGTCTTTGGTTGAATTGGGGGTGACAGTGGGGTGGTAAATGGAAGCAGCACAATGTGGTACTCAGTGCATTAGCAGGAGAATGAACAAAGCGTTTTGGGAGGACAGGGGTTGAAATGACTACACAGACAAGGTGACAGGAGTGAGGGCCTTGATCTGTGAAGGCACAAAGTTGGCAATGAGGCCATAGTATCTGAAAACACTGAGAGAAGTTCAGTGTGACCCCACTGTAGGGAGGGTGGGAGCATGAGATGAGTATGGAGGAAAGGAGGACAAATTATGAAGGGCTTTGGATGCCAAACTAAAGACGTGATTCTTTAGGCAAGAGTGAGCCAACAAATGGATCTTTAAACATTTTAATTTTTCTTTAAGTTTGGCATGCGCATATGTTAAGGAGTCAAATAGTTCTGCAAGATTTATTACAAAAAACCCAAGAGGGCTCAGCCCTCCTACTTCCCATATTCCCCATTCCAGAGGTAAACACTGTCTAGATGATGGTGCTGGTCTTTACTTCCCACTTTTATGAGATGTGTTTGCATGACTATTTCTTGCTTTTACCAGTCTCGGCCATTATCTATTGGCTTCTCCCCATGGAGGATGAGGATTTGGCTCTCTCCCTGCATCCCCACACCATCCCACACACAAATACCCTTTCTCTGCCACCTCCTTTCCACAGTGTAATTTTTGTTAGATCAACATTCAGTATTGACAATATTAGGCTCATGTAAATGTATTCACAGCTGAGGCAAATAGTCAACGATGGTTATTTTTACTTTACAGTAGAGTTTCAGCCCTGTCCCTGGAGGGCAGGCTAAATTTTTTTTTGTTTGTTTGCTTGCCTTTTTATTCCATGTACTCATCACTAATTCAACCCTAAAGGTCTTTGCCCTTCTGCCAATTGCCTAAATGTCTTCTCAATATGGCATCAATCAAGCAGTCTAACCATTTCCTATTCCTAATGGAGCCATTCTTGTGGCTTTCAGACCTGCTTCTGTGAGGTCTGGCACACACGGTCACTCTGTGATTCCCTTTTATTGTCGTCCTGAAGGGTCATTTTACCCTGTGTGCTGTTGCGCCTTTGTGTTTCCTGTGTTCCAGGCTTTCTCTTTCCTGGTTTACACCAGCAGCTTTTTGAAAAACGTGCATGGGATATAAAAATTTTGTTGAAGACCTTAATCCTAAAACTGTTTTTTTTTTTTTTTTTTTTTTTTGAGATGGAGTTTCACTCTTGTTGCCCAGGCTGGAGTACAGTGACATGATCTCGGCTCACTACAACCTCCACCTCCCGGGTTCAAGGGATTCTCCTGCCTCAGCCTTTTAAGTAGCTGGGATCACAGGCACCTGCCACCATCCCTGGCTAATTTGTTTGTATTTTTAATAGAGATGGGGTTTCACCATGTTGGCCAGGCTGGTCTTGAACTTCTGACCTTAGGTAATCCATCCACCTCGGCCTCCCAGAGTGCTGGGATTACAGGCATGAGCCACCATGCCTGGCCTTTAATCTTAAAACTTGATTGATAGTTTGGTCGGATATGGAACTTTAGGTTGGAAATAATTTTTCCTTTAGAATATTGAAGATTAGTTCCATTTCCTACTGGTTTCCAGCATTGTTACGGAGAAATATGAAAACACTTCTGGTTATTGACTGTTTTTATGAGATCTTATTTTTTTCCTCCTTGGAAGCTTGATCTTTTGTTTCCAGTTTGGGGAATTTTCTTTTTTTTTTTTGAGACAGAGTCCTGCAATCTATTGGTATCTTTGTGTCTTTGTATATTTGTGTATTTGTATCTTTGTATATTTGTATCTTTGGCACCAATGAAAAGGTATCTCCTACAAAGGCAATTTGAGCCATATACCATAAACAGGATTTTGGTGTGTCAATGAAGAGATTTAATTTTGGCAAACAAATTAGCTCTTACACTTTATGAGCTCTGGAACTTTGGGCAAATCATTGAAACTTTGTAAGTCTCAGTTAGTTCCTCTATAAAGCAGGAATTACAGTAGCTGTCTTAAAGGGGCATTTTGTGCATTAAATTACATCATGGGTATGAAAAGGGCCTAGCTGAGTGTCTGGGGCATAGTATTTGCCCCACATAATTCATTTCTCATCACCTTAAAACCAGAATATTTCATGGGATTTCGACATATTCTACTCAGGAAGGTATTAACATAGAATGTTTGAGTCTCCTTTCTTTCTTTCTCTTTCTTTCTATTTCTTTCTTTCTTTTTCTTTCTTTCCTTTCTCTCCTTCTCTCTCTTTTTCCTTCCTTCTTTCCTTCTTCCTTCCTTCCTTTTCTTTCTTTAATCAATTTGAGGAATAGGCTGGGCATGGTGGCTCATGCCTATAATCCCAGCACTTTGGGAGGCCAAGGTGGGTGGATTGCTTTAGCCCAGGAGTTCGAGACCAGCCTGGGCAACATGGTGAAACCCCACTTCTACAAAAACTACAAAAATTAGCTAGGCATGGTGACATATACCTGTAGTTCCGGCTACTTGGGAGTCTGAGGTGGGAGCATCACTTGAGCCTCGGAGGTTGAGGCATCAGTGAGCTATGATTGTGCCACTGTACTTCAGCCTGGGCAACAGAGTCAGACCCTGTATCAAAAAAAGATATATATATATATATATATATATATATATATATATATATATATATATGGTGTATATATGAGAAATAATGCCTTTCTTACCCAACTTCATTCATGAGACCCTATTGCAGGCTTCATCTGTTCAAGTACTCTACCCATTATCTACAGTGAAGGAAATGGCACTCAAGTTTGGGCAATGACTTTCTTACCTGGGCATTCTGAGGGAAAAGGTCTTCCCTTCATGGGTTTGTAAAGCTGGTAGGACATAAATGTAGGCAGCTGGTGGCCAACTCATGGGAAAACTCCATCTGAAAATGAAGCTAAAATAAAGAAAGCTGACCATGAAGTGGAGTAAGTTAGTTCCCTAACGGTATCAGTTGTGCCTTTGGTAAATCAACGTCTAAACAAAAAGGTCCCTGGATTTCCGACTTTTGTGAACCAATAATTACCTGTTGGTATTCAAGCTAATGTTAAGTTGGTTCTTGACTCCTGCAACTGAAAGAATATAGGCTCATTCAGAGCTAAACTTCTTTTTTCTTTTTTCTCATTCACCTGGGAGGTTTGGTTGGCATTTGGTCCTTTCTTGCAGTAGGAGGATGTCCAAGTAAAGACATAAACCAGAAAGGTAGTGAGCCAGATCTTTAATGAGCCATGCAGTTCAGTGTTTGGGATTTTTAGAAATACTTCAATGAGTTTCCTTTATAATTTCAGTAAAGATATGACCTTAACATTGAAGCTTATTTGAGAAATGTCTGAAGGGTACTTAGGCTACATCTCGTAGGCCTTCTGATTTTAAGAGGCTTGTATTCATGGATAAATGTAGCTGTGGTTGGGGAAAAAAGAGAGAGACCAACATTTATGAACACCAGGCACTCAGCACTTTCCTCAAAATGTGTTCTTGCTGCATGAAGACCAAGGATGTCACAGGCACCAGTCAAATTTGAGTTGCAAAGCAGGCCACAGAGGGAAAGTCCTGCAAGTACTCAGTCATCAGCATGGGGAGGAGGAACTCAAACCAAGTGTACACTACAGAATGTGTCCCATGTTCATGTTTGTGCACCTGTTTGGTTTCTGGAAAGTGCTCCCTCATGTTAAATTTATGTAGTTAAGTTGTAAAACAGGAAATCTTCCTTGACCCTTTGCAGGAGTTGTGAAAGGGGTGGCTTGTTTACTGAGCCCGCAGCACTCAATCCCTCATGGGATGGGGAACATGCAGGTAAGTGGGTGCGGGGGCCAGGATGAGTGCTTCTGGGTGTCAGCGGGAGCAGAACTTTGTGCGGCCCTGCGACAGCATCTGGGGGGGGTACCTGTGACCCCTGGAGCCCTAGAGGGTGTGTATTACACTGCAGTTCTTTAGCTTTGCTGTTCACGGATGGCTTAAGTGTTTAACAGCTCAATGTGACAGCCCTCTGTATCCTGAGCTCTCATTCAGTGTCCAGGAAGAATCAGGTTGCATGAACGAATTGAAGATGGTAAATTGTGGGCGATTTTATTGCCATTGAAACTGGCTTTTAGTGGAATGGAGAGCTGGAAAGGGGATGGAGCGGGAACGTGGTCTTCCCCTGGAGTTTGGCCATCCACTGCCAAACTCTTCTTCGAGGCCCTGCCATCAAGCCGTCCCTCTTAAGTTAAGCTGCTTCTCACCAACGTCTAGCTGCTTCTTCTTTTCTCTACTTCTCTGCCGCTCTGCTGCCAGTGGCGGCTGGGGTTTTTCTGGGTACAGGATGGGGGTCAGGGCAGGCCAGGGTGATTTTGGAAAAGGCAACATTCGGGTGGGAAAAGAGGAATGCGTGTTCTTACTTTGGGCCATGGGTCCAGGTTTGAGGGTGGGGTCCTCACTGGGGACTGCCCTCTTCTACCCAGTATTTTCCTGCCTCCTGTCCGTATCAATTGTATTTTAAATTTGTTACTTTATTTGAATTTAAATTATAAAATTGGTTGATAAGAGCTTTGTAGATTTGATTTTATAAGAGTTTTACAAAAAGATTATATATAGTTTTATGCTTATACTTAAGTAATGCTATTTTCAAAATGAAGTCAATACTGGAGAATATTTGATCTTTTTTTTTTTTTGAAGTGGAGTTTTGCTCTTGTTGCCCAGGCTGAAGTGCAATGGCGTGATCTTGGCTCACTGCAACCTCTGCCTCCTGGGTACAAGTGATTCCCCTACCTCAGCCTCTGAAGCAGCTGGGATTACAGGTGCCCACCACCAGGCCTGGCTAATTTTGTATATTTTTAATAAACATGAGGTTTCACCATGTTGGTCAGGCTGATCTCAAATTCCTGACCTCAGGTGATCCACCTGCCTTGGCCTCCCAAAGTCCTGGGATTACAGGCATGAGCCACTGTACCCGGCTGATCTTTTAAATAAATGTTACTCGCTGTCTATGAAGTAGTCCTGCAAAAAAAGAAAGTCACATCTGAATCTGACCGAGTTTCTAGATCCAATGGCTAATTTACAGTGGACAGAGAGAACAGAGAAGCATATTGAAAAACATTATGGAGGTGTAACTTTGGGAACTCTATAGTTTCTTTAACAAATAAATTTGCAAAAAAAGAGGGAGGAAGAGTAATTGTAGATTTATAAATATAAAAACTTAGCAGTCCATCATGTGTCCGGACTTTGGATCTTGATTAAAAATTTAAAAATTAATGGAGAAAACAATTGAAAATGTTTGTGATAAAACTGGAGGTTTGAATGCCGTCTGATGATGGGTAATGTTGGGGAATTACTGTGGTGGTGGTTGTTGGTGTGATGGTGCTATTTGGTTCTGTTAATGAAGAGAGTGCTCTTCCTTTTTGGGGTATACACTGGGATATTAACAGGTGATGAGAAATTTATGTTTTCCTTAGGATAACATTAAGAAGGTAAAGTAAATCTATCTATACTATAATAACAAGCTTTAAAATTTGGTGCTGTTAGTCCTTCTAGGTTATATTCTTGGGAAAGATATAAATACTAAAATATAAGATAAACATTATTTTCTCATACAGTCAAAAATATTAAAGGAAATTTATTCTTTCTCCAAGAGTCTGCTGTCTAGGTGTTTATAGAAAAGGAACACAGGCCAAGGGTGGTGGCTCATGCCTGTAATCCCAGCACTTTGGGAGGCTGAGGCAGGTGGATCATGAGGTCAGGAGTTCAAGACCAGCCTGGCGAAGGTGGTGAAACCCCATCTCTACTAAAAAATACAAAAATTAGCCGGGCGTGGTGGCAGGCACCTGTAATCCCAGCTACTCAGGAGGCTGAGGCAGGAGAATCGCTTGAACCTGGGAGGCGGAGGTTGCGGTGAGCCGATATCGCGCCACTGTGCTCTAGCCCGGGCAACAGAGTGAGACTCCATCTCAAAAAAAAAAAAAAAAAAAAAGAACACATGTGTCACATTTAATTAACTTTAAATGGTAAACTCAAATTGTATAAAACCATTTAAGTTTTCATAAATAAAATATTTAGATAAAAGATTAATCCATTTAGATAAATAGATAGCTAAATCAAGTTAAAAAGGCAAAACAGTGGCTACACACACATCACGTTATTCCCATCTGGGGAAACCCTGAGTTAGTCCATGCTTGCTTGTTGGCTATACAAATCAAGGGTCCAAAAACTCTGAGGATCAGGTAAAATCTGTCCCACAGCCTGTTTTGGTATGACCCAGGAGCTAAGAATGGTTTTAATATTTTAAAATATTTGACAAATATCAAAAGGAGAATAATCTTTGGTGACATTTGGAAATTATATGAAATTCTAATATCATTGTCTGTACTTTTACTGGAATACAGCTATGCACATTTACTTACTGTTTTTGTAAATAAAGTTTTACTGGAGTCATCCATCCATTTGCATATTGTCTATGACTACTTTCAACTTAGAACAGCAGAGATGAGTAATTGTAACAGAAAGTGTATGGCCTGAAAAACCTAAAATATTTATCTCCTGGCTCTCTACAAAAAAAGTTTGTCAACCTAGATGAAAAAACTGAGTCCTGGAGGTATGAAGTCTCTGGTCTAAACTTCCACAGCTTTTGAATGCAGCATCACAATGCAAACCCAGGTCTTCTGAATCTAGGTACCCTTTGGATGTGGTTTTTTCCTATGTTTTTGCCCCCTTGAAAAAATGATTTCTATCTACATAGTGCCTGTTTTATTTCTGGCATTGTTGCACGTACTTGTATTGCTCTTTTAATTGTCATAACAACCTGTAGGACAGGTACTATAATTATCCCCCATTTTATACTTGGGGAATTTGTGGCATATAATTTATTAAGTAATTTAACCAAAGTCCTACATGAGTAAGAGACAGAGCTGGGTTGGAGACCCAGGTGGCCTGACTTAAATGTTGCACATTGCTCTGTCTCCTTCATTAAGGGAACCACAAAGCTAGTGAAAGAGAAACCATTGAGTGGTTCAGTGGTTCTAACCCCTGTCGTTCCTCTCTTGAGCTTTGGGGGCACGAATGATATAGGGTTGATCATTCTGCTATCTTAAGCCTGAAGTGAACTTGGATTAGGAAAAGTGGCTCTCAGTTATCCTTAAAATCAAAGGCTGTGACAGTTTGTGATCAGAAATCCTTACACTAGAAACATACAATTTTTCTTTGTCAATTAAAATAAAAAGAAGTTCCTGGGGGAGATGGTGTCTTGTTTTTGTCGTTGAGCCTTGATCCTTGCTTTGTGGTTTTTCATTGCATTGCCCTACGAGAAGGTTTGAGAAGGAGTAACAACATTACTGCAAGTTAGCACTGCAAGAAGGCTTCCTGGGAAACCTGGGAAACCTTACCTGACATTTCACTGGGGTCAGGAGCGGAGGAAGAGGCTCCTCCAAAGAGCAATGGCACAAGACCAGCTCACAATATGGAACAGGTCCCGTGGCACTTTCTCACCATGGCCTGCACATGCAGTCTCATGAACCAATTGGAAGAGGTGTTTATTCACTGGTGTTTTCTTCAAACAGATGTATCAGTGCTTCATAGAAAAGCAGGGTTAATACGTAACTTTGGGACTTTTGCTTTACTAACTGAGAAATCTGACAAAATTTTTTTATGGGGATGGAGTTGGGAAGAATGAATTGAAGAAAGTGGCAGCAAAAGAAGAGTTACTTCTCCCAGAGGACTCTGCACGTGCCGTACGGCACTGTGGGGGGAGCTGTGCCTTGGCTGTCCACTGGATGTTCAATCAGGATAAGGCCGTCCACTGGATGTTCGATCTGGAGAGACTGGCAAATTATAGTCTGCAGGCCAAATCCAGGCTGCTCTCTCTTTGTAAATAAAGTGTTTTCGGAACACAGCCATGTGCATTTGTTTCCTGTTTTTGTCAATAAAGTCAAAGCCCATCCATTCCTATACATGTTGTCTATGGCTGCCTTTATGCTACAGAGGCAGAGATGAGTAGTTGTGACAGAGATCCTTAAGAGCTCACAAGTGTAAAATATTTCTTTCTTTCTGTTTTTTTGTTTGTTTGTTTTTTGAGATGGAATTTTGCTCTTGTTGCCCAGGCTGGAGTACAATGGTGCTGTCTTGGCTCACTGCAACCTTCACCTCCCGGGTTCAAGTGATTCTCCTGCCTCAGCCTCCTGAGTAGCTGGGATTACAGGCACTCGCCACCACGCCTGGCTAATTTTTGTATTTTTAGTAGAGACAGGGTCTTACCATGTTGGCCAGGCTGGTCTCAAATTCCTGACCTTAGGTGATCCGCCTGCCTTGGCCTCCCAAAATGCTGGAATTACAGATGTGAGCCACCGTGCCTGGCTCACAAGTGTAAAATATTTCTAATATGGCCCTTTAGAGAAAAATTGTGCTGACCTCTGGATATAATGGAAGAGTGATTACTTTGCCATCATGGAATATTTCTTTGTTGGAGACTACCGGCCGTATATGTCACATAGCAATAGAGCTGACTTTAAAATGTTGGGGAAAATATCTTCTCAACTATTCTCTAAATGCTATGAATAGCCATTAAAATTTCTTTTTTAAAATTTCCAGAATGAGGGTCTACGCAGACTACTGAGTCACTATGGCAAAGCCTGGGAATGGGTATTTTTTAAAGGCACCTAGTAATCTGGTACTTTTGAGAAACACTAGCCTGGAACATACCAAGCTACATACATACTGAGTTGTACTGAGAAATTGATATTACATAATTGTGACAATAGTCTATGGTAGGAGTGTATTATTGATCATAATTCAGAAGCAAGTCTAGAGCTCAGTATGTGAAAAGCTCCTTGAATATTATTGAAAATAACTTTCCAAATAACTGTAAAAACACATTTGTTGCTGAAAATAATAAAATAAAAATTATACATTATTGCCACCACCAAGAAACATACTGTTAATCTGTTTATATATTGATGCAGAAACACATCCTTTCTGGATTGAATTTATATAATTCTATTAAATTCTTAAAATACCATGTAGTTATTTTGGGTTTCAGTTATGGGAAGGGATTTCACTTGGATTTCAGATTTGTTACTCTCTTGAAAGTGTTTGGATAAAGAGCCAAGAAATACATCGTTGCTCATATGGGAACAGAAAAGCTGGTAAATGTTAATTGTGACTGAAAACCTTGAATTTATGTTATCAGATTCAGAAAGAGAACATTTAGACAATTTAGATGTATTTTTTTTTGTTCCTTTCTCATTGTTGTCAAATTATCTTTTAATGAAATCTTTTTCTTTGTAGCCCTTTACCAACTGGGCATCTACCACACCTCTCTTGATGTCATTTTTGATGTCATGAGGATGTAGCTGTCAATGTTGCAGCCCACACAGTGGGCAATCCCCAGGTTCACTTTAATGATTCCAGAGAGTTCTGTGGATAAAGATCTATGCTGTGTTGGTGAGGAGCTGTTGACAGTATCATAGAAGGCAATATTTCCGTTGTGTTTAATATGTAACTGTCTCTTTCTATCTCTGTATGGTTCTTTGAGAGCCTGATGGTCAGTGCAGAAAAGGAAGGTGCTACTTCATCCTAGGTCTGTCCATTCTGAACTGTCAGTTTCACTAGAATTCAGCCACTTCCAGTCACTGACTGCCTTGGCAATGTCAGTGTCACCACCAGCTTTTCTGAAGGCAGACCCAGGGGGCCAATTTGAGAGACAGCACAGATGTGGTATCTGCTTTCCCACTGGCACACATAAGATGCAGAACTTTGATTTTCTTGGGGTGGAACTTGGGTGTCATGATAAAGATGGCTAGTGTCAGATGAACCTGGATGCTGGACCACTGAAGAAAGTGATACTTTTGTCTCCTCCAAACAAAAGCTGAGAGTCAGACTTATTCTAAAAAATTTCAATTAATTTTTTTTTTTTTTTTTTGAGATGGAGTCTCATTCTGTCGCCCAGGCTGGAGTGCAGTGGCACGATTTAGGCTCACTGCAAGCTCCGCCTCCCAGGTTCACGCCATTCTCCTGCCTCAGCCTCCCGAGTAGCTGGGGCTACAGGCGCCCACCACCACGCCCGGCTAATTTTTTGTATTTTTAGTAGAGACGGGTTTCACCATGTTAGCCAGGATGGTCTCAGTCTCCTGACCTCATGATCTGCCCGCCTCGGCCTCCCAAATTGCTGGGATTACAGGCGTGAGCCACCGCGCCCGGCCAATTAAATCTTTGATACAGAGTGCATCCTGGTGTAGTGGAAGTAGCTTGAACTAATAATTAGAAAACCTGGATCCTATCTGGGTTCTTAATTCTATTATGGTCATTCATCTTCAAGCCTGTTATTTGAATTGTCTGCGCCTCAATTTGCTCATCTGTCAAATCGGGATGGCAATACTGACAAAGACTATTGTATAGGATCTTCTGGAAGATTAAAATGAGGTCGTGAATAAGAAATTCACTTCGATAAATTATAATGCATTAGTAAGTTTTATTATAACCATAAAATAATATTAAAACAGTAATATTAATTCCTGAAAAGAATAAGCTTATATGTGAATGTTTTAATTGTCTGAGTCTGTACAGCTTTATTGTTGTATATATCATAACAAATTAGCCTTCCATTCATTAGATTAAGAAAACCTGCTGAGTCCTTTTACTTGTATATTTAATACCTTTTGAACAGTTTTAGATTTACAGAAAAAAACGGAGTGAAATGTACGGAATTCCCATATATTTCCTCATCCCTCTAACCCCTAATTAACATCTTTGCTTTAATTAATGAACCAATATTGATACATTATTATTCATTATTAGTCCATAGTTTACATTAGGGTTCACTCTGTGTTGTACATTCTATGGGTTTGGACAATTGAGTAATGATGTGTATCTACCATTACAGTCTCATATAGAATAGTTTCACTGCCCTAAAAATCCCTCATGCACCACCTATTCATCCTTCCTTTTTCTCTTCCTGAATCCCTGGCAACCACTGATCTTTTTACAGTATCCACAGTTTTACCTTTTCTAGAATGTCATGTTGTTGGAATTATACAGCATGTAGCCTTTCAAGATTTAGCTTCTTTCATTTAGTAATATGCACTTAAGATACTTCCATATCTTTTTGTGGCTTGATAGTTTTTCTTTTTATCCCTGAATGATATTCCATTGTCAGGATATACCAGGATTTATTTACCTATTGAAGAACTTGGTTGCTTCCAAATTTTGGCAATTATGCATAAACCTGCTATAAACATCTGTATGCAGGCTTTTGGGGAAAAAACAAGAAGTGTGATTTCTGGGTCATGTGGTAAAAGTATGTTTGCTTTTGTAAGAAACTGCCCAACTGTTCACTAAAGTGGGATGTACTATTATGTTTTCATTCCCACCAGCATGGAATGAAAGTTCCTGTTGCTCCACAGCCTCACCAACATTTGATGTTGTCAGTATTTTGAATTTGGGTTATTCCAATAGGTGTATAGTGGTATTTCATTGTTATCTTAGTTTGCAATTCCCTAATGACATATGATGTTGATCATCTTTTCATATGCTTACTTGCCATCTGTATATTTTCTGTAGTGAGATATCTTTCAGATCTTTTGCCTATTTTTTGATTGGGTTGTTTGTTTTTCTGTTGTTGAATTTTAAGAGTTCATTGTGTATTTTGGATGCCAGTCCATCATCTGATATGTATTTTGCAGATTTTCTTTCAGTCTGTGGCTTGTGTTTGCCTTCTCCTAATATTTATTTTGCTTATTTAACCTCAAAATCACAATCCAATTATTTTTTAAGTACCAATGACATCCAGGTTTACAGTTTTTAAAAAGGTTGACAAATCCTAATGCTGTATTCTTATTTACCATTGACTCCTTTTGTGGTTGGTTGCATTTGAAGAATGAATCAAGTCTTCAAGCCCAACATGGGCTCAACCTCAAACCTCACATTCTTAACCAGGATCATCGCTGCTATCATCTGAGAGTCAGCCTGTGGCCTGTCCAAGTTGGCTGGGTCTGGCTGAGCTGATTGGAGCGGCCGACATTTTTGCTGACTGGAGTCATGCTATCTTTGCCAGTTTGCTGGAATAGACACAGACACCGATTGGGTCACGCTGAAGACATTCCTGTCTTGTGAAGCAAGTCTGTTTGTATTTTAAGTTTGCCAGGACTAATGAATTAAAACATTTGGACTCCCCACAACTTGCTGTTTATCAATGCCTCTGACAGGAGGAGGGTTTTCTTTTGCTCTTGCTTTTTCTAGAAACATGACAACATCCTGGCTGTTAGAGAGGCAAGGAAAGGAGAGAGGGGTTGTGAAGGGAAGCGGAAGGGAAGGGAAGGGAGGTCCCGTGGGACGCTGGGGTCTGGGGCAGAGCAGGTAGCAGTGTGCTGCCCTGACAGCTGTCTCCGCTCCTCAGATTGTCAGTGGCTGCTATGCAGCAGGTGCAGCCTGGTCTCTCACTGAGTCTCTACTCCACAAAGGCAACGACTGGCCAAGGCAGTGGCTGGCTCTGGGTTACACAAGTGCAGACACTCAACTAAGTGAGGTAAGCCAACAGGTGTGAAAACTGAACTAAATGCTCGGATCAGCAGCAACTTAACCAAAGCTCTGTTACAGCCTGTAGCCGAGAGAAGGAACCTGTGGTTCGTTTCCCCAGACGGTGTGATGAAAAGGCAAGTTGGTGTAGGGGCATTTGTGGTCAACATGGTGTGGAACTCAAAGTCCACTCAGTCTTGCCACCATCCTTTCACAGGCAGACAGATGTTCTCCATTGAGCGGAGGGGAGGGACTGTAATTAGCTGTGTTTATTAATTCCATTTCCTGTAGCTGGAAACCATACCAGAGGACTATTTACAAAATCCTTGAGGCAAATTTCTACCTCTTGTACTTGATTTCTTGGTGCGGGAAAGTGTTGGGAGATTTAGCCAAAAGAGGAGTGCAACTTTCCATCCTTAGATGTTATGCTAAAGTGATTCGGTGATTGTACAATGCATAACAGTAAAACTTCTCTTTTTAGCTAAAATGTTAAGGGAATTTTAATGGTTTCTTCTGTTGAATTTGAGACAATCCATGCCATTCCCTAGGTGGCTTACAAAATGCTTGATTCTGAGCAGGTAAGACTGGACAGAAGGGTGGCAGAGTTAAGATAAAACAAATCCTGAATCAACAGATATTTTATATTACTCTTTTTTAAAATTAAATGTTTCATGTTACTATTTCTTTCTAACTTAGAATTACATGATATGGACAGTGGAGAGCTTTTTGGTGCATTGCTACTTGTAGTGCTAAATAAATGGGCCAAATTATGATTCTAACTCGATAATAAACAGCTGCTGGTTTTTCTCCAAAGCTATACTAGGGTTTTAATATAAGCCTGATCTTTTTTCATATGCTGGGTAAGATGATTCCATATGTATGTATGTCTAAATATACATGTATATATATATATGCATTGGCTTTGGCTCTATAAATACTTTTAAAAACAAAATTCAGTGTTCTGGACACTATTTTTAGATAGAGGAAAGTTATGGGAAAAAGTCAGAAACTGTGCTGTGAGAAAATGTCCTGCTAAAGCATTTCCCAGAATCTCTTTAAGGATGGCTAAAGAGATTATTTATACTTTGCCATTTTTAGAGCTATTTCCCTTAAAATATCATTCAGGTTTTTTGGTTTACTGTCTACATGAGAAGGAAAGTAGAGGGTTTAGGGGAGGTGGGACTACAAATAGAAAAATTAAATATATGTTTTTAAATAAGAAAGATATCATGTATTTATAACTATCTTTTCCTAGTCCCCTATAGACATCAAATTATCAAATATCTTGGTTAAAATATATTTGGGCCAAGTTTTCTGATTATAACCAGAAATATTCATGTGTTTTTGCCCATTCCATTTTATCTGCAGGATGTTTTTTTCCATTCATTCTACCTTAATTAATTAAATGATGATTTGATAGCTGGAGTAGAATATCTATAGGATGTTTTTGAGTCTTGTCTTTGCTTTTATAGATTGTTAAGATGTGCAACCTTAGAAATGTTTGATAGACTTACAGGTAGTTAATCAGATATTTAAAGCATATGATATTCATCATATAACAGATATTTTAAAGTGGTTTTTGGTATTCTTTATTTATTTATTTATTTTAGACAGAATCTCACTCTGTCGCCCAGGCTGGAGTGCAGTGGTGCAATCTCGGTTCACTGCAACCTCTGCCTCCCAGGTTCAAGCGATTTTCTTGCCTCAGCTTCCCAAGTAGCTGGGATTACAGGTGCCTGCTAGCATGCCCCACTAATTTTTGTATTTTTGATAGAGATGGGGTTTTCTCATGTTGGTCAAGCTGGTCTCGAACTTCTGACCTCAGGGGATCCACCTGCCTCGGCCTCCCAAAGTGTTGGGATTACAGGCATGAGCCACCACACCCAGCGACTTTTGGTATTTTTTAAATGATTCCATGAAACCCATTCTTTGCCACTCTCAGATTAATAATTCAGATTTAATTTAGGCTTTTGAACATGAAAAGCAAGTCTAATCTGAAGCCATCTGATACCTTATTAAGACTATATCTCTTTTTATCCTCCTCAGTTGAAAGTAAAATACTTTATATGACCTTAAATGGGCAGGATTGAACTGGTCAGTGTAAAAAGATATTGAGCAAGTAAGGCAGGTAGAGATATTTCCCATATTTCATTCATTCTAGATGTATATTGCAAAAGCAATTTTTTCTTGAGCCAAGAAAAAAAGATTTAAATGGGGCGGATGAATACTTTTGACATAGAAAAAGAAAGCTCAAAACTAGGAGTATCTTTAGAATAAGCAGGTAATGCTTACTAACCTTAATAACTTCACCTGTAATTTCCAAGAGCCTCTGAGTATTTAGGGGGATGATGCTGGATAAAGTGACAATGGCTCTCTCTTGCTGTCACAGCTGGAAGACCCAGGAGAAGGCGGAGGCTCAGGTGCCCACATGATCAGCACAGCCAGGGTACCTGCTGACAAGCCTGTACGCATCGCCTTTAGCCTCAATGACGCCTCAGGTATACTCTGCTCTGGAAGAAGGATTGTTTCCTTCATACCCCACCTTTCCAGCATCTTTTCTAATGCCACGCCTCTGTGGAAAATTTAAAGTTGCATGCTCGCATGACCTGATGATGGGGAATGTGATATTTCATCATGCATTGTTAGATGGCGGCTTCCAGAAATGCCTCTAGTGATGCTTTCCTCCACCTTGAGTCCTCGGGTCATTTAAACTCATTTTTTTCCTCCTCCCTCCCCATTCTAGCTTTCTTTTAGAATAAAATTCACTGAGCTATAACAATTTCTAACAATAGCAAAGTGTGTTATTGTTAAAACTGCATGAGGAAACTTTTATGAGGAGCTGGCAGTTGGTTAGGTAATATGAAAATATCACTGTTCCGTTTACAGCAACATTTGCTGAAGCATAAGTTCGAAATGCTGGTTTCTCACTGGTGCTCCCACACTTCTGGCTAAATCAACAGACTTCAGCAGGAATGATAAATGGGACAGGTGAGGAAGAGCCTCTCTAAATAGTAAGGTCTGAGGTGAAACTGCCATACTTAGAGCCCTTCGTCATGGCTCCCCTCAGTGACCTCTTAACACACATATTGAATTGCACCACTTTTGAACAAAGGACCTCATGTGGCGGGAGGTCACGGTGCTGAGGAAAGGAAGGCTTGGCTCTCTTCCACTGGCATCCGCCATTGCTCTTAGTTTAATGTCATCTGTTAAAATCACATGCTTAAACAACATTACCATTTAAACCTTGGGTCTTTTGAGGACTCTCTCTCTCTCTCTTGCTATAATGCCCATGTAGGGATGATGCTTTAAAAAGTAATGATTGGCCGAGCATGGTGGCTCACGACTGTAATCCCAGTACTTTGGGAGTCCAAGGCAGGAGGATCCCTTGAGCCCAGGAGTTTTGAGACCACCCTGGGCCACACAGGCAGACCTCATCTCTATTTTTAAAAAAGTAGTAATTGAAAAGGGACAGAATCATTCCAAAATAATGCAAAGTAAGGAGCTCTGTGAAATCTGATGTCGCACAACCATTGCAGGCTTGGGGTTACTATGCCAGGTGACACATTTAACCTGGAGTTTCCTAGACTGTTAGCCTCCAGTGGAGGATGTATTCCGTAGTAGGAAGAGGTGAAGGCTTGACTCTTCATAATCAGTTTTTCCAAACCTCTTCTCATGATCTGCTGTTGTACTATGTCCTCACTCAGGGTCACCCTGAAAGACAGTGGTGAGAAGAAATCCTCCCAACAGGCAAATCAATCCACCCCAACATAGAAATGACAACTGCCATTAACTATACTTCTCTGTCATAATAAACATTTGCCTGTATTATCTCTGATCCTTAAAACAACCATGCAGCCGGGCACGGTGGCTCACGCCTGTAATCCCAGCACTTTGGGAGGCCGAGGCAGGTGGATCACGAGGTCAGGAGATCAAGACCATTCTGGCTAATACGGTGAAACCCTGTCTCTACTAAAAACACAAAAAAAATTAGATGGGCCTGGTGGCGGGCACCTGTAGTCCCAGCTACTCGGGAGGCTGAGGCAGGGGAATGGTGTGAACCTGGGAGGTGGAGCTTGCTGTGAGCCAAGATCGTGCCACTGCACTCCAGCCTGGGCAACAGAGCAGGACTCCATCTCAAAAAAAAAAAAAAAAAAAAAAAAAAAACATGCAACATAAGCATTAGTATTCCTTATGTACAGACACAGAGATTGCCACCCAGAGACCACACTGTTTGTAGGTAATGGAGTTATGTTCTGAACTCAGGGCCCTAGGCTTGAAGTCTGAACTTTCTCTATTTTCGATGCTGCTTCTCTAAAAGGAAAAATGAAAGCCCTTTCTGTTTTTATACATTTCATAAACGCAAGATTTCAAGGAATAGTCAGTGCTTTTCATGGCATCTTGAGTGGCTAGCTCTCAAGACACACACATGCAAACCCAAAATCCAGAGGGAAGGAAAATGTATAATTTCCTTTCTTTTTTACTCATGCTGCATGTGAGCAGAACAAGTCCTGTTACAATCAACAGCCTCACAAAGAAAATTTCAGTATATAAAGCTTATTTATCTCAGGCAGTATTAATTTTGGAGCAAATAAATGTACTGTTCCCCTGTCAACATTTTAACAGGAACTTAATTTATGTACAGAAAAGAGCCATGGAGAGGTGAATCTCCGTCTTTGGTTTGCCTGAATAACCTCTTTCTTGAAATACAGGATGTACAACTTGCAATTAATTTGTCACCATTCTTTGAACTCTCTTGGTCCTTGACTAGGAGCTCACAGATGTTTTTCATCCATCAGTTTAGATTGGTTTGTTCCAGTGTCTTTCTCTTCTCTTTCAAATGACTCTAGAATGCACACTTTCAAAATCCATGCTTTTTAATAGGTAGCCTCAAAAAGGGATTATAATTTATTTTAAATAATTCCTACCCTCTAGCCCCACCAAAAGATGCTTATGAAAAAAACTCCCCAAATTAAGTATTTTAATCTTATGGTCAGTGTGTCCTCATATCTCTAGAAAGGGCACCTACCTGGAGAACCTAGGGCAGGAGCTGAGGTTCAGTGTTTCTCAACCTTGCCTGATTAAAATCATCACCTGAGAACACTCATTGAAAACACGTGTTCTAAGGCCCCACTCCTATATATTCTGATTCAGGAGACCCATTATTGTTGTAAGAAGAAAAAGAAAGCCTCCTCCTATGTTTTATGCATATCACAAATGCAAGATTTCAAAGAATAGTCAGGGCCCAGGACTCTCTATTTTTGCATATACATGAGGCTGAGTGCACAAAAAGATGCTTTGCAGATATTTGGGACACTCCCTTTAAATTCTTGAATAAGGAACATGTGGAGTGTCACACAGGAAAACACTTGCCATCAAGCGAGCTGTGCATGCCTTTTGAATTCCAGTGCATGTGGCCTGCAGACCACACATTTAGGGGGAAACAAAGGAAAACCCCCTAGACTTTCATAGTAAATGAGGGCACTAAGGTGGACATTTTGGGAGTAATTCTACATTTTTGGATTTATTGTTGATGAATAAGCAGAGTCCATGAGAAAAGGAAACATCTTTGCTTGTGAATGTTGACATGTTCATTTTTTCTTTTCTTTTTTTTTTTTTTTTTTTTTTTGAGACAGAGTCTCTCTCTGTCACCCAGGCTGGCGTGCAGTGGTGCGATATTGGCTCACCGCGACCTCCGCCTCCCTGAGGTGATTCTTCTGCCTGAGCCTCCTGAGTAGCTGGGACTGCAGGCACCCGCCACCAGGTCTGGCTAATTTTTGTATTTTTAGTAGAGACGGGGTTTCACCTTGTTGGCCAGGCTGGTATCGAACTCCTGACCTCAAGCAATCGGCCCGCCTCAGCCTCCCAAAGTGCTGGGATTACAGGCGTGAGCCACCACACCTGGCCCGACATGTTCATTTCTGATAAGCCTAACCTAGTGCTCATTTCATCCAGTCATTTCAGGACTATATATTCCTGAGATGATTTAGTGTAGAGGTTAAGGATATGGCTTTACAGCCAGAGAGGCATGATTTCTAGACCTACCTCCAACACTATTTGTATGATCATTCCACCTTGCTGAAATTCAGTTTCCTGTAAGATGCGTATAGTAGTAATTCACAGGGTTGTAATAAGAAGCCAATGACATCTTATAGGTAAAGTATTTAGCAGAGTGCTTGATACAAATTAAGCATTCAACTTATCCCTGAAATTATGATAATTGATTGTGGAGTATAAGGGAAATGTAAACCACTAAGGAGTTGTGTCTCACCTACATCTCACCTTGATGTCAAGGTAGATTTTATAGCATTACTGACCTGCAGTTATTTAGGGACTAGTTATGCAGTTAATAGATTGTTCATATCCTATTTTACCTCTGGGCAATTAGCTGAATTTATTTGGTTTCAGTGTTTCCAGCAGTCTGCCAAAGGTGGGTGGGATGTGCAAAAGAGAACAGCATGACCTCCCATGGGCTTTGTAAGGCAAAGATGTTTGGAGAAAAGTCTGTGTCACCCAGAGCAGTTAGTAATTGCTTCTTGGAAGAGGTGATAGTCAAACTGGGCTTGAGGGCAGATAGAGTATAGAGGAGCAGTACAGGACAGATGCCATTGCTGGGTACTAGATACAAAAAAGGGGCTACATATCTTGTAACCAGTTTTCTTTCTTTTCCCTCTAAACAGAAAGCAGGAGCAAAACTTAAGAGTCAGGAAGAACATGGTGTGTTCAGAAAAGACTAAAACTAGTCGTTTGGAGCAAGACTAAGACTAGTCCACTGAGCTGTGGAAGAGTAACGTGTTGTCTACCGAGCCCTGCTTGAGTCAGCCATTGTTTTGGATACTTACATAGGGTACCTGTTTAGATAGCAATAGACTAGGGTTACCAAGTCAATCTTCAAAGTTCAGCAAAAGGGTCTGGACTTGATCAAAAGCGATGAAGTGTCAAAACTCCTTAGAAAAGGGAATAATATGATGAAAGTGGTAAAAATTTGGCGGAATAGTCTGGAATGTGGAGAGATGAGAGAATGGAAGAGGCATTTTATAATGGTACAAAGTGATGAGAGCCTGCGTTAGATAATGTAATGGGATGACTTAATTCAGGGTCCATTTTGAAAGAAGGGTTGAAAGGACTTGGTGACAGACTGGCCCTGGTAGATGAGGAGTTGGTCATTTTTCAGTGATAGCAGAATGAGCCGTAAGACTTTGAATAGAACATGGACCTCCAGAGGTCCTTAAATAAAGGAAACAAGGTTTTGGAGAACACAAATATATATATATATATATTCCTTTACAATGCAATCTCCATTTTCAGCCTATCATCAGAGTGCTTTTTAAAGTAAACTTAGCTAATGGTAATTCCCAGAGGCAGTGATGCCTGTCTTTAATGAGCTAATGATATTAATGATAATCAGTATTATTTCTAAACTGGAAATTTCAAAGAGTCAAAACTTCCTAAACTGGAAACTTCATGGAGTTAATTTTCTTAATAGAAAAAGTGCAGAAGAAAAAGATGAATCCCACCTCTTGGGTTATTCAAGAATCACTGGCCCTTCTCCAGCTAGAGGGAATTTAGAGTTGGACAGACATTAGGATTTCATGTCAATTATATGAGACTTTCCTTCATCTTCAGCTAAGCTAAAATCTGGCATGCTCCTTGTAAATTTAGACCTTGGCTTTGGAATTCTTTCTGTCTTTTGCATTTTTTAGAACAGTTTTTTGTTTTACTTAGAAAGAGTCAAGAATACTAGTATCAGCTCAAGCTGGTAGCTTTTAATATTTTGTTTTTAAAAATTCTTTCTGGCCAGGCACGGTGGCTCATACCTATAATCCCAGCACTCTGGGAAGCTGAGCCGGGAGGATCACTTGAGGCCAGGCAAGACCAGCCTGGGCAACATAATGAGACCTATCTCTATAAAAAAAATAAAAAAATAAGCCGGGTGTGGTGGTGCATGTCTGCAGTCCCAATTCCTTGGGCACTTGCTTGAGTCCAGAGGATCAAGGCTGCAATGAGCCATGATTACACCACTGCACTCCAGCCTGGGTGACAGAGCAAAACCCTATCTCAAAAAGAAATTCCTTCAAGCTGTTAGAAATTTTTTTTATCTGGATATGAATTAATCGTATGACACTTAGTTTTTGTGTTTTTTTTGGTACTCCAGAACCCATACCATTGGTGTCACTTTTAAATAATACAATTTTCTCCTCAAATATCGGGATGTTTTGTGTGGTAGGGAGAATTACATGGAGTAGTTGGAATAGCTACCTTTGAATCCAATGCAACAAGTTGGGTGTTATGTGAAATCTTTTTGTGTATACTTCTAAAACTGGCTCTCAGCAAAATTGTGGTGCAGGTGAAGTGTCTTCTTATTTATCATTATTTTTTAAGGCTAGTCAAGTGAAACACTGGGAGAAGAGAAGGAACAAAGAAATCTGTAGCTGGTTGTGATTAATTAGTTGTAAACACCATTGTACTCGGATCAGCCACAAAGTGTCTTTTGTCACTGTCCTCTTCCTTCAACCTTTTCTACCTTCAGTATTATTCCCCTTGTCCTCCTCAGGATCCGAAGTAATCTTCGGATCTAGGAATCTCTTCTCTCCACACTTTTAATCATTGTTCTCTGGAATAACTGCAAAACCTCATCTGCACTAAGCTATAAATGAATATTGAGTTTACCATTTTCCCCTCTCTTCTTTTTTTTTTGAGACGGAGTCTCACTCTGTCACCCAGGCTGGAGTGCAGTGGTGTGATCTCGGCTCACTGCAACCTTCACCTCCAGGGTTCAAGCCATTCTCCTGCCTCAGCGTCCTGAATAGCTGGGATTATAGGCGTGCGCCACCACGCCCAGCTAATTTTTGTATTTTTAGTAGAGATGGGGTTTCCCCATGTTGACCAGTCTGGTCTCAAACTCCTGATATCAGGTGACCGCCCGCCTTGGCCTCCCAAAGTGCTGGGATTACAGGAGTGAGCCACGACGCCCAGGCCCCCTCTCTGGCTTTTTTTTTTTTTTTTTTTTGGCGTATTCACAGGGAACTCTGTAGGAAGTCAAGGGATAAAGTTCCCACTGGGATTTTAGAAACCAGGAACCAGGTATTTGCAGGAAACTGAGGATCAGACAGTCATTATGAACTCTCTCGAATCACCTTCTGTCCCAACATGAGCTTACATTTAAAGCTGCCTCAGCATGCAGTGACAACATTCAGTCACAAGTGCCTTAAGGGCATGGTGGAAGGTGGGTGTCTCCTGTATTTACATTTCTGATGGAGCACAGAGTTGAGAACTATAGTAGAAACTGAATTATCAAATACTTATAAAATCAGTAATACACTATTTGTAACCACTTGGGGTTCATTATCCTGGTGTCAGATGAAGAGTCCGAGATACTATGGGATTTATTGGTTGGAATGTATTACTTAAAGTTGTGAAGAAAGGCCAGAAAGAAGGTGAGTGTTCATTGAGTACTAAGGAGTAGTGCTTTTACTGGCATCTTCTCATCAATTTAATATTGGCTGCAACCCCACAGGAAGATGCTATTCCATTCATTTTCACAAAAGTGGAAATAAATGTTTGCTAAGTGAGGCAAAGTGACTTGCTTCAAATCATGCAATTAATACATAGAAGGAGGGTTCAAAGCCCGGTCCTCAGGACTGTTTCTTCATTGCCCATTTAGAGGCAGAGTTCATGTTATAAGAGAAAGCTCAAAGCTTCTTGACAACAAATAGCTTCCCGACAACAAATAGCTTCCCAAAGGCCATGGGGTTGATGGAGGAAGGTTACTTCTGGTATGTTGTGGTAGGAAAGAAGAAAAGAAGGGGTAAATTTTATTTGGTGGTGTGCTGAAGGATAAATATACTTCCAATAGGCTCTTGTTTGCTCATTTATTTCTTTATTTAGACAGGATCTCACTGTGTCGCCCAGGCTGGAGTGCAGTGGTGCAATCTTGGCTCACTAGAGCCTCAACCTCCTGGGCTCAAACTATCCTCCCACCTCAGCCTCCCAAGTAGCTAGGACTACAGGCATGTACCATGATACTCGGTTTCTTGTTTATTTTTTGTAGAGATGGCATCTCACTATGTTACTCAGGCTGGGCTTGGACTCCTGGGCTCAAGCAATCCACTCACGTCAGCCTCCCAAAGTGCTGAGATTATGGGCATAAGCAACTGCCCCAGCCCCAATAAGTTCTTCTTGAGGCAGGTGTTTTTTGGACAGTGAGTATGTTATAACCTAAGTCAGTCAAAATATTCTAACAACAGGATAAATAGACATTCACAAAATGATAGCTACAATAATAGTGAATAGGTGTTTCCAAGAAACAAAAAATTTGTCCTTGGCTGGGCACAGTGGCTCACGCCTGTAATCCCAGCGCTTTGGGAGGCAGAGGTGGGGGATCATGAGGTCAGGAGATGGAGACTATCCTGGCTAACGTGGTGAAACCTGTCTCTACTAAAAATACAAAAAATTAGCCAGGTGTGGTGGCAGGTGCCTGTAGTCCCAGCTACTCAGGAGGCTGAGGCAGGAGAATCGCTTGAACCCGGGAGGCAGAGGTTGCAGAGAGCCGAGATTGAGTCACTGCACTCCAGCCTGGGTGACACAGCGAGACTCCATCTCAAAAAGAAAAAAAAAAAAAAAGAGAGAAATTGTCCTTAACTAAATCAAGTCTCTTTTTTGCATAGCAAAACCAGTCTATTGATGCATGATCTTGTTAGCCTGACAATTTTAGGTACTGGTTAAGATAACATCATGTTTATTAATTTACAAAGAATTGAAAACCTGCTTTGTCATCCCAAATCTCTATCTTTATCCATATCTGTGTTAATATCCACATCCATCTCTATAGCTATACTTGTAATCTTATGGGCCCTGAAAATCCAATGTATATTAAATAATTCACATCTCTAGTGTTTAATAAGCAGGAAGCAAAGTTTTAAAAAGCTTTTGTTGTGTCTTAAAACTATGTGATACTCTAACAAGGACTTGGGTATCTAGCAATTAATTTTTTTTGATATATTGGGAATGTGCATTGGCTACTTTTTATCACATATTTTATTCCTAAAAATAAAATATTAATTTAAATTTAGATTTAAAATGACAGTACTCAAAGACCTTTTATGCGTAAGTTAATTTTTTTTTTTTTTACTATCTTTCATATAAAAAGTGTTTGGAAGTAAATTTTGTTTTTGAGACAAGGTCTCACTCTGTCACTCAGGCTGGAGTGCAGTAGCATGATCTCTGCTCACTGCATCCTCAACCTCCCATTCTCAAGCGATCCTCCTGCCCCAGCCTCCCAAGTAGCTGGGACGTCAGGTGTGCGCCACCATGCCCGGCTAATTGTTTTGTATTTTTTGTAGGTATGGGGTTTTGCCATGTTACCTAGGCTTGTCTCAAACTCCTGAACTGAAGCAATCCTCTCACCTCAGCCTCCTAAAGTGCTGGAATTACAGGCATGAGCCACTGCGCCTGGACAGAAGATTCTTAAATTCAGATTTAAATGAAGAGAGTAAATCCACAAGACCTGAAGTTATGGCTGCATCAGGGAAATCTCCCTTAAGTGGCAGAGGCAGAACTCAGTAATTAGGGTCAGTGACCTTAACCCTGTGTTTTGCCTTTGTATTATTCAGATGATGAAGAATAATTCCCCACCTCAGAAATTTAGCTTGATAGAATAGACATGGGTTAGAGGAAAAAGTGCCACTATTCACATATATACACACACAGCTCCCCTGTCTCCACATTACTCCTTTGGTTGGCTTTATAGTGAAAAAGAATGAAAAGTGAACTTAATTATATTAAGCATTCATTATTATTACTGGTTATTTCCTAGGTGCTGGGCTTTAGGCTAGTGATTGACATATACATTGCTTTATCAATACAAATTTTCAGAGACAGGTAATACCCTTCCCATTTTGCAGAGGAGGAAACTGAGTCTCAAGAAGATTATGCCAGTTGTTCACATTCACCAATTAAAAAGTGGCCAACCCGAGATTCAAATGCAAGTCTGTGTCCTACTGAACGTTGTACTGACCCTCTGTGTTCTTAGTGGTTAGGAGCCTTCATAGGCAAACAGTTCCTAGGAAAGTTTCTGTATGAGCCTCAACACTTAAGCCACTACTCAGATTCACTTGCCTTGTAAGTGTCAGTTTGTCCCTGGTGACCTGCAGGACAATTTACAGGACACCAGCACTCAGAGGTCATACTGCAGGTAGAATCAACTTCATAATTTGCAGGGCATGGTGCAAAATGAAAATGCAGGTCTCCTCATTCAAAAATTTTTAAGAAATTCAAGACACTATAGCAGAGCATTAAATTAAGCGTGGGGCCCATCTGGAGGGCGGGCTCTGTGTGATCACATAGGTCCAATGCCCATGAAGCCAGCTGTAACTGCAGGAAATGTCAACAAATTCAGTGGATCCTGGGCAAGGCTGCCTCTTGTGTTCTGCTTGGGGAGTGGAGTGGGCTTGGGAATGTCCTCTGGGCATGGCTTTCCCTCTCCTGAGGTCTTCTCCGTGTGGAAACCTAAACACTTTTTTTTTTCTTTTTTTTTGAGGCGGAGTTTCACTCTTGTTGCCCAGGCTGGAGTACAGTGGCACAATCTCGGCTCACTGCAACCTCCGCCTTCCGGGTTCAAGCAATTCTCCTGCCTCAGCCTCCTGAGTAGCTGGGATTACAGGCATGTGACACCACGCCTGGCTAATTTTTGTATTTTTAGTAGAGACTGGGTTTCTCCATGTTGGTCATTCTGGTCTCGAACTCCCGACCTCAGGTGATCTGCCCACCTCGGCCTCCCAAAGTGCTGGTATTACAGGTGTGAGCTACCGCGCGCGGCCCAACCTAAACACTTTTTAACAAGGATTTAGGGCGTCTCAACTTACATCCCAGTTATGTCTATGATGGGGAGCACAGTGGGAGGGGGAGATGATTGATTGTAAAACCCAGTGAAGATGCTGTTTAGAACAGTGGTTCTCAAAACCTGGTCTGGCTTTGATGAAGTTTTCACCCCTCTGATATAAAGAAAGAAAGAAGGGTACGACAGTGAGGTGTTTTGGGTATATGCTTATTTTTATCTGTAAAGCTAAATGTATGTAATATAATGGCCACTCCTTTACTCTATGATTGCCTTATGATTTTGGTATTGAAATGTTCTCTCTGTCATAAAGGGATACTAATGATATCTGGTGGTCATTTTTGAATCATCTTCACTAGCTAAATAAAAAGTTGGATGCTCTTAAGACATAATTCCCAACATTTTAGGGAATTTTTTTTTCTTTTTGAGACGGAGTCTAGCTCTGTTGCCCAGGCTGGAGTGCAAGCAGGGGCTTGATCTTGGCTCACTGCAACCTCCAGTTCTCACTGCAGCCTCCTGGGTTCAAGCGATTCTTCTGTCTCAGCCTCCCAAGTAGCAGGGACAACAGGCATGTGCCACCACGCCAGGCTGATTTTTGTATTTTTAGTGGAGACAGGTTTTCACCATGTTGGCCAGGCTGGTCTCGAACTCCTGACCTCAAGTGATCCTCCTGCCTGGGCCTCCCAAAGTGCTAGGATTACAAGTATGAGTCACTGTGCCCAGCCAGAATATTTTAGGGAAAATTTTACTGGTTCATGAAATACGAGTCTGAGAACCTATGGACTAGTAAGTGAAGAAGAGTGGAGTGGTATGGTGGAAAGAGCCCAGGGCTGGGGGACACCCCTTAGTCTTACATGGCCACGAATCGTGGAGTCTTGGGTGGCTTCTTTCCCTTTTTGGGGTCCTTGTCTTTAGCTCTACTCTGAGGGGGCTGGACCAGATGGTTGCCTAGTCCTTTCCAGCTTCAATATTCTCTGTTAACTGATTGCTAGCTATCATTGCTAAATAACAGGGAGGATTTGGATTACAGACCCAATGTGTCCTATTTATTCAAGTTATGGAGAAACACAGAGAAGACAATTGAAGGGAATCTACAAACAAAATAATCCTGAAACCAACCCAACAGCTGCTCAATAGATGTTGAAAAGAGCCCATCATCAAATGTACTATGGTACATCATAATGGTTGGGCTATCAGTAAGAAAGTTCTAGCTTAAGGACATTGGCTTAGTCACATTGTATTTGCCAAACAGGCAGTGAACATCTGTTTATATAAAAAATTTTCCTCTTCTTTCCTTTATGTTTCATCCTTTAAAAAATTTCTTAGGATACATTTTGCTTGGTCTAGTAAGTCTACAGTGCCATTTTGAAGAAGAAGCCTTCAAATTACTTCCTTAATGCATTAAAAACATGATAAAGTGATTTGCCAATTTGCATAAGTCTGAGTCCCTGTCTTGCACAATAAATAATTGGTAAATAGATTTTAATAAAAATGTACTTGTGCTGTGATTTTGTCCCATTATAAACATATCAAGCAACTATTTTTTTTTACAAAGAAGCTAAATTTGCTAGAGGGTCTCTTGTACAGCTACTGTACAGTCTACTTTATGCTTCTGGAATTGTCAAAACAAACTTAACTGCTGTCAGGAACTCCGATCCGGTATCACTGTCAAAATGTTTTACAACGATTCAGCCAAATGTTTTTGGAACAGCTGTGCTACTAGTCAGCCTGAGTCATTTTCCTTCTTTCCTTTTGGCCCAATCCAGTGATTCATCATCCTGCTTTTAGAATATTTGCCTATTTTTAAAACCAGTCAAAGAAGGCAGCCACTGTTTAAAAGTAAACACACCACACATCAACTTGGGGCAGCTTTGTAAGCAGCTTCGCAAGCCCTGAAATTTCTGGCTGGTAGGGATGCCAGCTAAACCAGATGGCATCAAACAGTGAAATACAGGCCTGGCTTTCAGACTTGGTAGGCTTCATACATCTGTCTTTGGTTTTCTTGTTTCCGCTGCTATTTCCTGCTTGGGTTAATCCAACTTGATCCATTCTTTAACAAAAGTCTTACTTTTTATTTTGCTTGACTCTCTAAAACATCTATTGTATGTTGATTTCTACGTTAATCAATTAGACTTTTATTTCAACTCAAGGAGTCCAATTTGAAGCTACTTTATTTATCTGTAAATTTATCAGTATGGTCACATATGTGTGAGGTGACATGGTATGACTATAAATAAGGACGTCTATTTCCACAACGGGCCTCATTAAGTCTGTTGATACCAGGTGTTTGCTATTTACATTACTGTAGTAAAGTAAATGGATAACTTTTTTTTTTTAATAATTAAGCAGGAAGGAGTGTGACTTCACAGGGGGCAAGGTGGATTAAGTCTCAGGAAGCCTTGAGGTTCATTCCTGGCTGTCTTCTAGAATTCTAGAATGTCTCAGCTGCTCTCATACTTTACAGAGTGGTTTCTCCTTCCAACATGTGCCTGCTTGTCTATGATTATTAGGGTTGGGAGCACAAGTACAGTGTGTTCCCATTTACCTTTGCCAAATCATTCTGGCCTTGGACCCAATGAGCTAAAATGGTCGTGATGTCTAGGTTATTAAACTTGTACTGCAGTGAATGTAAACGCACTTAAGACCAAAATCAGTTTCACAAAGCATAGGTTTTATAATGAAGCCTACCTCTAAAGGTTCAGTGGTGACAAGTGTATTATTTTTGCCTTTTGTCCAATTCTTTGCAAACGTTGGGGTGGATTTAACAAGGCACAGTAATTGGCAGAATTTGTCACTTCTGGTCTAAGTAGAGCATTCAAAGGGCCTTGGGACTGAATCTCAGTTCCTCTGAAGACTGTCCTCTAACCTGCAGCAAGGGGCTTGGGAAATTTCTCAGTTTCTACTTGTTCTGTGAGCTAAAGTTAAGTGATATCACTGAATCTGAGGACAGCCATTGTCTAGCATAGGAGCAGATACAAAACAGATTCAAATTTGGTGATGCATTGTCATTATTTTAAACTACTTTTAAATGGAAGTATTGTTATATTACTCTTGACTAAAATATACCAGAGACTATTAAGTGATATGACCCTTGAGGGGTTTGGTCAAAGTGAATACCATGCTTGTTTAAATTATCTTTCTGGTGATTATCTTCGATGCTTTCAATGCCTTAGATGCCAGAAATGCCTTGTGTACTGCATTTTATTCTGGACTGTACTATCAGCACATTGGGAGAGGATACTTGTTTCCACATTGTATGTGGCCCATGTCACTTCCTCTAGTTCAAAAAGAACACCAACAAGTTTTTATCAAGAAATTTGGTGATGACTATGAAAACATAAAAACTGTTATCTTTTCTTGCTTTATTATAATTTAAAATAGTTGGTTTTTAAATATTTTTTCACCTTATATTTTGCATACATACTGTATATGCATAGTATGTGTACTGTATATGCATATGTGTACTGTAAATGTATATATGTATAGGTACTATATATATGTACTGTATATGTATGTGTACTATATGTATAAGTGTACTGCATATGTAGTATATGCACTGTATCTGTACTGTATACGTATATGCACTGTATATGTATCTGCACTGTGTATGTGTACTGTATGTATGTATGTACTGTATATGTACTGTACTGCATATATGTATGCAGTACAGTATATGTATATGTACTGCATATGTACCTGTATTGTATCTGTATGTGTACTGTACATATCTTATTGTATCTGTACTGTATACATATGTGTACTGTATATGTATCTGTACTGTATATTATATATGTATATGTGTACTGTATCTGTATTGTATATGTATGTGTACTGTGTATGTATCTGTATTGTACCTGTACTGTATGTATATGTGTACTGTATATGTATCTGTACTATACCTGTACTGTATGTATGTGTGTACTGTATATGTATCTGTACTGTCTCTATTGTATATGTATGTGTATGTGTACTGTATGTGTATTTGTATTGTATATGTATGTGTACTGTGTATGTATGTATCTGTGCTGTATCTATTTGTGTACTGTATATATCTAACTGTATCTGTACTGTATATATGTGTACTGTATAAATCTAACTGTATCTGTACTGTATATATGTGTACTGTATATCTGTACTGTATCTCTATTATATGTATGTGTATGTGTACTGTATCTGTATTGTATATGTATGTGTACTGTGTATGTATCTGTACTGTATCTCTATTATATATTATATATGTTTGTGTATGTGAATGTGTACTGTATGTGTATTGCATATGTATATGTACTGTATATGTATCTGTACTATACCTGTACTGTATGTATATGTGTACTGTATATGTATCTGTGCTATATCTCTATTATATATGTATGTGTAAGTATACTGTATGTATGTCTGTATTTTATATGTGTGTACTGTATATGTATCTGTACTGTACCTGTACTGTATGTAGATGTGTACTGTATATATACCTGTACTGTATCTCTATTATATATGTATGTGTAGGTATACTGTATGTGTACTGTATATGTATCTGTACTGTACCTTTACTGTACATATATGTGTACTGTGTATGTACTAGGGTAGGGATTGGAAATGAGTGGCCAATGGACCTTAGAGCCAGAGAGTACCTGGAGATAATGGAAGTTCTGCTTTCTAGCACCAAGGCTCGGTCAGCACTATGTTCTTGAAGAGATTTGGGGGTGACTTGGATATTTTGACCCATATTTTGGTCAGGTTTCCTCAAATGCTTCTTAGAATTGCATCTTCCCATCCAGCAACAGCTGCCTGTTGCCAACCAGTCAACGTAAGCGTGAGTTAGGAGGTCTTTCGGGACTCTCTGGGCTCTGGCGCTCCCTAACAAAGCTGTGAATTCTGCTGCAGGGTAGGAGTGCTGCCTGGTGTATTGGAAAGAAACGCCCCATTTGGGTTGCTGCCTGCTTCTCACTGTAACCCAGAATGAGTTTCTGGTTAACTGCCTGTTAGTGTGGTTTGTGGTAGGAGCAGACAGCAATACCATCACAGCTTGCGGCACTTGGAGTCATTCAGAGCAGAACGAATGCTTCTACTTTTCACTAACATGTTCTCCTGTCCCATGAAAGTCCTTCTGGCCACCTCATTAGCACCTTGTTAAAGCATTTTGTTTCATATCATATTTTTTGGTTTTGGCCAATGTAAGAGTATTGAAAGACAAGCAGTCCTTCTTAATTGGAGAGCTGCCAGCCTGGACATTTGAGGATTCTGATATTTGCTTGCAAAATTTTGTTCAGGCGACCTAAGCTCTCCACGCATCTGTGTGTACAGAAAATGAGCAAAATTGTCCTTTACATTCTGTCTGTCCCCAACTGAAGTGATGAAATGACTGAAACAGTGTATACTGATGGTCTAACTCTGGGGGAGTCCAAGGACTCCTACAAGAAAGAACTCCATAATGAAGAATCATTTTATTTCCTTGTTTTAGATGATACACCCCCTGAAGACTCCATTCCTTTGGTCTTTCCAGAATTAGACCAGCAGCTACAGGTAAGGATTTTTCTAAAGTCTCTCTTCTTTCCTCCTTAGTGTCATAAAGTATAGCGAGCTGGGCAGAGAGTGGCCTGACTAGGGGAGACTGACTTGGACGCAGAATGTGGGGATTTGAAGTCATCAAGGATTACATTTCTAGAGCTCCAAAGTCAGGCTGAAGCCCTTATGGAATGCCCCTGTCTGGTTATCTGGCTATGGCACCAGGACAGCAAGTGCTTATAGCATAAACTGGCTCCTATTTTTAAGGGGTTCTGGAGCCTGGGAAAAGGACGGGTCCCTTCTCTACTTCGATATGGCTGTCTCTAGGTCATTGCATTTTTGGCTTGTCTGGGGTTAGTGATTTAATGTTAAACTCTGCAGAGAAAACTTACCATGTTTGCCAAGACTTTGGAATAACCTTCCTTTCTCTGTTCCCTGCCCCTTCCCCAGTTCTCTGACAACTTTTAATGGAATATAACTATTTTAACTTAAACCTTCTGAAAATTGACTTGTTGGACCCATGACAAATTATTTTGTATATGTAGTTTCTGAGTGATATGTTGAAAGATATTTTAATACACCAGAATTATTTGAAAGGAGCTCATTTATCACATTTTAATTTTCTTTAGATTATCCATGGTGATTCCAGGCAAAAATGGCTTTCAGAAGAGGTTCTGTCTAAAATACCAGGATACTGGCCTTGGGCCAGCCATTCACTTGAATACTTAACTTTGTAGTCACATTTAGGCAAGTCCAATAGGGGTCTTGAATCCTGTACACAGACATTTCTTAGTCACCACTTTTTTCTCCTAAATATTGATTTTGAAAGCCTTTAGGAGGGGTTTGTAACCTCCAGTTCCCAACAGGCCCTGACATACCCTATTATCTTACACACAGCAGCTTTTCCCATTTGTGGGTGTGCCTTGTGTCCTAACGTCATTTGAGTTTGGCATTCTTATTCCTGGACAGCCCTCAACAGAGGTGGAAGAAGAACCAAGAATGAGCCCTTCCGCAAGCCAAGATAGTGTTCCTTTTTGTTTGCTTCTGTTCTTACCTCAGTACGCAGAGCACTGTGTTAAAAACCTGGCAGCAACCAGGTCAGGTTTGAAGAGCTGGTGTTCTACTGCCAGGGTGGTCTCTAAAAACCAACTGAGGGTGACTCAGGTGTGATCTGGCCGCTTGGAGGAGTCCTCATTCTCACCTTTGTAGCAGTCCTGGGCATTGTCTCAGCTTTCCAACAGAAAGCTGCTCAACAGAGCATTATCAGTTATGTAGGTATTACTGAAAATTGTATAGGAGGTCGGAGGGTTACACTGATCACCACACGGCTGTCAAAAGAGCTCTGTCGTCCCCTAAAATTTCCTCTCTAGCTATCAGCCATCACGTCTCCCTCTTTTTTCTATCCTCCATGCAGGGTTCTCAACCCAGCTCTCCTGGCTTCTAATTTCTAACCATAGTCTCTCCCTTCCCCACCCCCACCAATATGTCTTCTTTTCAGCATGAAGAACAATTCAGCCCTCCCTCTACCTTTCCTTTTTTTTTTTTTTTTTTTTTTTTTTTGAGACAGAGTCTCCCTTGGTCACCCAGGCTGGAGTGCAGTGATGTGATCTCGGCTCACTGCAAACTCCACCTCCTGGGTTCAAGCGATTCTCCCATCTCAGCCTCCCTAGTAGCTGGAATTACAGGCATGTGCCACCACGCCCGGATAATTTTTGTATTTTTAGTAGAGACGGGGTTTTGCCATGTTGGCCAGACTGGTCTCAAACTCCTGACCTCAAGTGATCTGCCCGCCTCAGCCTCCCAAAGTGCTAGGATTGCAGGTGTGAGCCACAGCGCCTGGCCTGCATTTTCTTCTGGTCTGTTGACACTGCAAGTGATAGTTCTTGCTTAGGTTCTGTTCTCACAGAGAGGCTGTCTATGTGCTGCTGGTGGTGTAATTGGGATTGCTATTGAAAGTAATGCCATTGGCCAGGTGCCGTGGCTCACACCTGTAATCCCAGCACTTTGGGAGGCTGAGGCGGGTGGATAAGACCAGCCTGGTCAATATGGTGAAACCCCATCTCTACTAAAAATACAAAAATTAGCCAGGTGTGGTGGCACACACCTATAGTCCCAGCTACTAGGGAGGCTGAGGCAGGAGAATCGCTTGAAACCAGGAGGCGGAGGTTGCAATGAGCCGAAGGTTGCTGTGAGCCAAGATCGTACCACTGCACTCCAGCCTGGGCAACAGAGCAAGACTCTGTCTCAAAAAAATAAAAAAGAAAATAATGGCAAAAACTACAACTTCTTTTGCACCAACCTAATAGCTATTTTTTCCCCTAGTCACATTTTTTCCTCTTTATTCTATGGTCATGTCAAAGCTATTTTATTGTCACGGAAATCGGGTGAAAATAAGGAGTAAACATATTTTGAAAATAAAACACTAAAAGCATATTCAGGCTATTGTTCTCTCATCAAATTATGGATCATTAATTCTACTTTTTTTGTGTTGGAACAACATTTTTTCCTTTGGGAACTTTAATGGTCTTCTCTGGCTCGTGGATCATTCTCCACAAGACTCACAGTAGCTCTGGCAATTATCCAGATAATTTTTCTGTTAAAGCATTGCCAGGTCCATTTGAATTTTATAGCTTTAATTCCACTTGACGTATATTAGAAATTAAGTCTATTTAATTATTTTATTCCAATGAAACTATTTCATCTTCATTGATCTTTAATGAATTAGGCAGTTGAGAGGGTAGTTTCTGGCTCATGGTTTTGATTTTTTTTTCCCCCTTAAAGTATGATAGTGCTTTATCTCTTTGTGAATGGAGAGTGTGTTACCAGCAATACAACCAAACACATTTCAGTAAGTGCTTGTTTGTTGAATGAAGGATAGGAGTGAGTGTTACAAACATTTACCAGTTGTCAAGGCTTTTGGGTAGGGTTGCCTCTGTCTAGAGCTGTTGCCTGTTATCTTTGTTCTGTACTCCAGGGCGTGAGTGACTAAACAGCAAGACGATGATGGTTGGGAGGAGAAATCTAATAGAAGATGACATCTAAAAGCAGATTTTTATTTCTATACTTAGCATAAGCATATACATTTAAGCCTTCTGTTGCAGGAAGTCTCTGTATTGAAAGCAGTGAAAATGCTTTATGTACAAAAGGAACAATCTATTACACGGAGCAGGCCATCTTTATAGTCAGTCTCGTGTGCTTTCATTACACAGTAATGGCTCTTGGAATTTTATCGACTATCATCATCCACTATGGAAGAGTAAAAGTTGGATTACAAAGGCATATGAAGTGCCTTGTGGTTGCAACTATTTTCTTGAGAATGAATTGAGTCTTGATTACCTCTATCAGAGACTTAAACATTTTCTTGGTGGAAAATAGATGATGCTAGGTATTGTCAGCCCCGTTCTCTGCAAAACCTCGGATTTAAATCCCACCGAAGCCACTGAGTACCTATTAGGCAAGGGGTGTTTCCCTACATATGATCTCATTTGATCTTTGCAATAATGAGTAAGCTAACTGTTTTGTCTCCACTTTACAGATGAGAAACTTGAGGCCAAATTTTGGTCTAAATACATTTACTATTCCCTTCTTTCCCTTACGCTTTTTAAGGAATATACAGGCTGCTTAAATTACTTTGATAGGTGGAAACTTTTTTTGTTTGTTTCTGGTTTGCAAGATTGCCATAATGTAGTTATAGAATAACCTTGTAAAATCTGTTCTGACTTTCTGATATCCATTACACATGCTTTGGTAGTTTATAAAATGCTGCTATAAAATAGCTATTTGGTAGACACTCAATCACTAATTTGACCCCCAGGATTTTTCTGTTGTTTTGCCAAGAATGTGGACAAGTTTGAGCATGTAATTTGCAGTGCTTCTATTTTCACAGAAGCCAAAAAAAGCCTTGTGCAAGAATAGCAGTGAAAAACATTTCTCTTGATGTCTCTATTAATGCAAAATACTGAGCAAGAGACCGCAGGAGAAGGTAGGTGTTAAAATGAACATCTCTTTATAATGTTCATTTGTGGGCCTTGGGCCTCCGTCCAGGGGTAGGTGGAAGGTCAGTTCTATTTGCGCAGATTCCTTTCTTGGGACTAGGTTTCTAAATTTCCCATGCCCATCAGGGACAGTATTTGAGTAGAGCTAGTGTAGATGATATAGTCAGAAGAAAGGAAGCCCAATTCTATGTCCATTTCTAAGAATGAATGAAAAATCACTATTCTCTTTCTTTTTTATGTTTTGAGACAAAGTCTTGCTCTGTCACCCAGGCCAGAGTGCAGTGGCATGATCATGGCTCACTGCAGCCTCGACCTCCCCAAGCTCAGGTGATCCTCCCACCCCAGCCTCTTGAGTAGCTGGGACCACAGGTTCATGCCACCACACCTGGCTAATTTTTGTTATTTTTTGTAGAGATGGGGTTTTGCCATGTTGCCCAGATTGGTCTCAAACTCCTGGGCTCAAGGGATCTGCCCACCTCAGGCTCCCAAAATGCTGAGATTACAGATGTGAACCACCGCACCCAGCCATTACTTTTCTTCAGGTCTCAGCTTCTTTCTGTTTGACTTGTCTCTCTCTGTTCTAAAAGATGGTGGCATCCTTTCATGGTCCCAGGGTTTGGGTCAAGACCAAGCCTGTCTTACTGCTTAAGCATGTTATGTTTTTGGAACCATGATTTGACTTACACATGATCCAAAACTATGCTATAACGTGGTCTTAACTTCATTGGAATGAGAAATATGTTTTATTGTCAGGTATAGGACATGATAACTAATAAGAATGACAATGACCAAGGCATGGGCATTAGCATTGGGTTGGCCTGGATTTGGACCTCAGCTAAATTTGTGATTTCCAGCATGTTATTTACTCTCTTGAAAGCTCACTTTCCTCAACTGCAAAGTGGAGATAACGATATTAATCTCACATTGTTGTGGGAATTAAATACGGTAATGAGTAGATCTAGCACAGTCCTTGACAAAATAATTGCTCAATTAATGTAAATTTCATTCTCTGGTGAAATTATTTATTGAATGAAATACTTAAGAATAAGTAATTTATTTTTATTCATGTAAAATGAAATAAAAGCATCTGCTTGAATTTTTAAGTTAGGGATAGAAGTTCTGATGCCCTCTTCTTTTCATTAAGCCAAGGTGCTTCGAGAACAATATGACTTTTTTTTTTTTAACCAAATTGAGCAATAGCTTCAATCCCTCCTTAAAGTCCTCCTATCTAATCTGAGATGACAGTGACAGGTGTCTCTGTGGTACACACTGAACTAACAGAGTCTGATAAGTCCAGAAACTGATGTCACTTCTACAAATAAACAATTTCGTAGCTTCAGTTGTGTACCATAATATCCTGTTATCCGAGCAGCCTCTCCGAAAACTTCTTTTAGATTTTGCATCAATATATTGCTTGACATCTGGGAAATGAAAATGATAGAAAATGAAGAAGTCTAGCCTTCCAGGATTCTGCTACACTGGTCTTTAACATCCATCTGGAAATGTGGTTAGGGTATATTCTCATAGAAAGCACCAGATGTAGCTGACATTTTCTCTCATACACACATTGAAAAGTATTGTATACTGCAATTTTTCTTTGATGGCTGTGTCCACACAGAAAACATATATAGATACTTTGGAGCTTTTCAGTAATGCCTTTAATTTTTTGTTTGTTTGTTTTGAGAAGCTCAGTTGTCATTTGGGTATGGCTTGTTCAAAAAGTTTGCTACTCTTGTGTTCTTTCTCCTTTTGATATTGTTTATGTCAACAGAAATGACTTAAATATACTTTACTCCAGTGTAACATGATGTATAAGTTCTGTAGTATAATTGATAGTGCTCAATTTGTACTGTAATGTAGATACTATATAAATGTCATTTCTTAAAATATTTAAAGTTCTAAGATAATAGAGTTCTTAAATATCGAAATCAGCATGGACTGTGTTTTTCCTCTCAGTTTTAACAAACGATGCTTGTTAATTTTAAGACATTACAATGTAATGTAAATTTAAATCAGACACCCCCATCTTTCCCAAAAGTAGGTAACCCTGAGAATCAAGGAATAAATACAAAGAGTGCTCAGCGAGTGTAGAATGTTTAGCTTCCTAAATATATCTCCTGTGTGGGAAGCTGGGATAGGAAAATTAAATTCTGACATTTTTGAAGAGGATGGGGCCAGTAGTATTCGCAGAAGCCAAATAGAAAACGGAAACGCCTGAGCCGGCTTTGCTCCTAGCCGAGGGTGGCTTGGCTGGGTCCTTCCCCATGGGGTCTGTTCCAGGGAGTGGAATCCACTTCGGGAGGAGCTTGCTATGAACCGGGCAAGCTCAGGCAGAGAGCAGAATAGCACCATAGCACCGTGTGGCTCAAGCCGGCATTCTTGGAACCGGACCCTGCGGTTTCTCTCTTACTTCATCTTGTTAAATCGGTCCTGATAATTGGGGCGGATACCAGAGATAGTAGCAGCTCCTTCACGCTGCACTGCCATGAAATATTAAGCCCTTGCAAGCTCCATCCTCAGGCGGCAGCGGGAGGAGGCGGAGATGGAGGAAAAGGAGGCGAGGAGGAAGTATCTCCTCCTGGGCTGTGACCTCACCCAAGCCCCAGTCTGTGTCTTGGAAACATGTGTTTCAAAGTTGGCTTGAGGCGCTGTTAGAAGGTCTTAATTTCACCTCCTAAAAACTGGCTGCGTTGTATAGTAAACCAGATACGATGGCAGGGAGTGCATCTGAAAACCTGCTGCTGTGACCGCACAGAATTTGTGCTCTAGTACATTAGCAGTATCTTTATTCTTCAATTTGTCAACTCAACTATCTTTGGATTCCTTTTCTTTGGAGTGCAATATTTCATTCTTTAAGCAGGAAGGTGGGATAAGTGTATCCAAAATTGGAGGATGTAGCATCATTGTGGAGAAAATAACAAGGGAATTTTTTTCCTCCTGATGTGAAAAATAATTAACTATCAACATTAAGAGTTTATTTATCGTACATCCATTCCCAGCATGGGCTTATAACTATGAAAATCTCTCTGACAAGAATAGTCAAAATCAAGCAATGAGAACTGAAATAGTGTTTCTTTTATTCCAAGAAGTTAATAGATGTTTTCTCATCTAGTTACCCACAGGTATTCTTTTAAGTTATTTTACAGTTTTTAATTTGAGCATGTGTTACATAAACCCACGTACAGCCAATTAATTCATGAGTGCCAGTGTTTTACATGTCATGTTACTTAAGCGTACTGACACTCCATTTTTAAACTGGAAACCTGATTCTTGAATTCTAAGAATCGATTTCCTCAGGCAGGAGCTTGTGTTTGATTAATACTGTTGGCCATATATTGTCTCTTATTTTGAGGGATTACCTCTCAAAAGGTAAGGTAAGAGAGGATTACCCTCAGTCAGGACCTGATGATACAACATACATACACACATTATATCACAAAGCAATGAGAGTTATTCCATCCTACACGGAACAACACATCACATTATTCTATAGTGCCACTTTTTATATTAGGTATAAAACCTGAATATCTTAATACTTGTATTCACCAGAATTCCTGCTGGGACGAGAACCATATATATTTAAGCAAATTCTTTGATCAGTTTCCTGGCTGGGGTAAATGGCCAATGATGTCAACTGCCCTCTAAGAACAGTAGATTCCGTTGACCGGAGAGCACTTTGATTTGCTCAACAATGTTTGGGGTTACCAGTGAATGGCTCGAGATTATAAAGGGGTGAGAAATTTGAAGTTCTCTGGGGAGAAATTTGGGAAAGAGCAAAAGATTGAGTACAAATGGAGTCAGCCTCTCCTAGGTAACCCTGGTAGCACTGCTTAGAAGATGGGCTAGAGACAGCAGAAAGGTTTAATGAAATAATTTTTTTTGCATTGATTTTTTTCTTATTATGGGTAAAAACGCATATGGTAAAATTTACCATCTTAACCATTTCTAAGTGTACAGTTTGGTAGTGTTAAGTATATTCACATTGTTGTGCAACCGATCTCCAGAACTTTTTCATCTTGCAAAATAGAAAGTCTGTACCCATTAAACAACAATTCCTTATTTCCCTCTTCCTATGGCAACTAATGAGAGAATTTTACAATGTTTTGGTGGGTTATGCAATATAACCTTCCTCCTTGCTTAAAAAATAGAAATCTATATTGCTCTTTAATGTTTTCATACAAACTTGGAACATTTGAAGTGGTGCTGAGTTTTATGTCAAGTTGAAGGCTTAGTTTTTAGGATCCAGAGGCTGAAATGACCCCTGGAATCTTTGTACTCCCTGAAAACTGGATACAAAGTATTTTAGGCTTATTCTTTTTTGATTGTCCCTTCTTTATGATGGGAAGTCTTGAAAATATTATTATGTATAGATAGCATGATCATGCTGCTGAAAGCACATGTGGATATCTTGAAATATGTACTACCTGTCATCACATATCCTTAGTGGCATGATCACGCTACCTATAGATAACAACATCTTGAATTTCCCACAATTAAGAGGTGCCAGTAGTAAAAAAAAGAACAAATGACAACATTTCCCACTTAGTAAAAATCATTACAGGTGGCAAGCTGGGGGTGAGGCAGGGAAGGCCTCTCCCTTCTTAAGAAAGTTATTAATGTACTTTTCAGTTTTCCTTTTAAATTACAGCAGCAAAAGACATATCTCCCTTTACACGGCTGCTCTCTATGTTCTCTTAAAGTTGTGAATCCTTTATGCAGAGTTCTAGAACTTTTTCGCTGCCACGTAGTTAACTGTGCTGAATTCATGGTTCAGGTACCTACACGTACTGAGCTCTTGTTTCAACTGAGTATAGCCTGTGTGGTGTTTGTAAGGACAGGATCTGATGTGTAGAGTCTTAGGGCCTTCCAGGAGGCAAATCCTTTAACAGGGCACAGATGATTTAACAGCTTGCCTATGGTGCCCAGAATAAATTGCTTTCATTCCCCTTACTGTTATACCTGGTAAGTTGCCAGTGTAACAGGTGAAAATTGATGAGTGGGTAGCGATTTCTGGGGCACAGACTGGAGGAGCCAGGAGTTCTGAATTCCTTTGGCAACAGCTTTATCTCATGGGGCAAGTTATACTGTAGTACTACTGTGCATTATTTTTCAATTTAATCCCGTATAGAAAGGGATAATGGTTCCAACAGGCTGAGTTTATGCTGTGAATGTGTTCATGGGCAGTAGAGAAAGATGCTACCTAATATGATTATTATTAGATTTTCCATGAACTAGGACATAACAGATGTTCCACGTGAAGGTAAATTTGATCTAAATCTATTTAGAATTTTATTTCCTTTAAACATCTCTATCCAGAGGCCTCATGATAAATAGGGAAGGTCATCTTATCTATCAATCAGACAGTAAACTTTATTGAATTTCTATTACATCATGGGAGGGATCACAGAAATAAATATGACACCCACAGAAATCTGTGTCCTTGAAGAATATAATGAGAGGAACAAATAGTAAAAAATTCATTAGTTCTCAATTTCCTAATATAAAATTAGTGACAATATGACCTTGTCAGATACATAGTTTATATATAGAGAGAGAGACCATTGTGAAGAAAGGATAAGATTGAAGAGCCTATTTCACAATAAACTGATATTTCTCAGATTTTATATACTTTTTTCTATATATAATTGAAAAGGGTGATTTAAAAAAAAAAACTCTTAACTAGTATTCCTAAAAGTAGTACTTTTTTTTTTTTTTTTTTTTTTTTTTTTTTTTGAGATGGAGTCTCACTCTGTCACCCAGGCTGGAGTACAGTGGCATGATCTTGGCTCACTGCAACCTCCACCTCCTGGGTTCAAGCGATTCTCCTGCCTCAGTCTCCTAAGTAGCTGGGACTACAGGTGGGCCCCGCCATGCCTGGCAAATTTTTGTATTTTTAGTAGAGATGGGTTTTCATCACGTTGACCAGGCTGGTCTCGAATGCCTGGCCTCAAGTGAGCCACCTGGCCTAAAAGTAGTACTTTTAATCACGCATTGCTAAACAAGAAATTAGAAAAATAAACTTGGGGAAACTCGTTCTTTAAAAATAATTCCTAGAAGTAGGGTTTTCACCATGTTGCGGTCAGAAAGGCTTGCCACGCTGGCCTTTGCTTCCTTCATGGATGGGAGAAAAAGAGAAACATGAATCTTATAGGGATGGTTTTTTTTTAGGGGGAGGGAGATCCGGCCTTTCTTACAGGTTGGTTAATCCTTGCAAGCGTTATTTCTGGCTCAGCATCTTTCTTTAGCCCAGATGCATTTCTCAGAAGAGAGCTTTTCTTCTCTACTCTGCAAGATGAGATTATACCTCCTGGCTACAGAAACAGAAAGCAAGGGATAATTGAAACAGACAACTGAACTATTTCCCCACCACTGCTCTTCTCTAAAGCAAAGTCTAAGATTTCCGGGGAGTACTGTAGAATCCTTGGGAGACTTATTTTTACTCCATCACAAGGCAGGTAACTGACATGTAATGGATTTCAGGGCTCTGGCTCAGGCCTGAGATGCCCATGAATGACACTGGGAGATGAATGTGGAGACTATCTGTCCACCTCTCTATTTTCAGTCAAATAGAATCAGCTGAACTCTGTTGAAGTTGACTGACAATGCTGTTCTCACGTTAAAAAAAAAAAAAAGAAGAAGAAAAAACCTTCGTTTAAAGAACATCAGCAGAGCAAAATGGTTGGTAATTTATCCTGATGCAAAGAAATGGACTAATTTCTTCTTGTTGTTTGTGAAGCCCCTGCCGCCTTGTCATGACTCCGAGGAATCCATGGAGGTGTTCAAACAGCACTGCCAAATAGCAGAAGAATACCATGAGGTCAAAAAGGAAATCGCCCTGCTTGAGCAAAGGAAGTAAGTACCTACCCCCCTCACTCTACATCTGAGCACTGCCTACTGGGCAAGGACCAGGGGCAGTGGGCAGGGGACAGGCTGAGTGTGAGGATGACAGGGAGGCAAGGGGGTTACAGCAATGATTCAAATGGTGCTATTGGAGATTAAGTGCTTTACTTTATGGAGTAGCAAAAGGAATACCAGGAATGCTTCCTACTCAACACTTAATTTTTTAAATAAGACATTTTAGTTCATGAAATTAAAAATGCCAAAATACCACCCAAAACCACACTATGTTTTCCATAAATGTGCCCAGAGGCTGCAGAGCACTGTGGCTTGGTGTGAATTTTAATTTCTGCTTAAATGATGGCATTCCCACATCACGTGAAGAAGCCACTGGGATAGCTCTTCAAAATAATGTAAACGTTTTAGTTGACTGACTACATTTTATAGTAGGGTAAGTTTTTATCTTGATAGCTTTTATTACTATTACAGTTCTGCTATAGGGAATTATACAGTTCTACTAATTAAAGCATTCTGATTTTACTCACTCATAACTTTTTGTTTCTGAATCCTTCTTTTTAATTGCACTTGATTCCGCCAGTGCCTACCCCAGTGAATCCCATTCTTTTATACTTGCAAAGCTTCAGAGTAGACACCTTTCCTTCACAGTACTAGCTGGTTGGGATTTCCCATTTATTAACGAGATATCTTGATTACTAGGATCTTTTGATTAGATCTCCTTTTGATTACATCTCCTACTAGGTGGTAAGTGCCATAAAAGCACTGATAGTCAGGTGTTGTCACCATCAGATTCCTGGAGCCTGGTATGATATGTGGCACCTAGAGGCTGAGTAAATTATTGTTGATGTGTAAAACAGAACACAAACATATTGTGATTCTTTATTTCTTATATATCACGTGTCACCCTAATAAAAGGAAGGGGAGAAGAAATAAACATGCTACCATGCTCAGCTAATTAAAAAATATTTTGTCGGGGCCGGGCGCAGTGGCCCCCACGCCTGTAATCCCAGCACTTTAGGAGGCCGAGGCGGGTAGATCACTTGAGGTCAGGAATTTGAGAACAGCCTGGCCAACATGGTGAAACCCCGTCTCTACTAAAAATACAAAAAGTAGCCGGGTGTGGTGGCGGGCACCTGTAATCCCAGCTACTCGGGAGGCTGAGGCAGGAGAATCGCTTGAACCTGGGAGGCAGAGGTTGCAGTGAGCTGAGATCACGTGCCACTATACTTCAGCCTGGGCAACAGAGTGAGACTCTATCTCAGAAAAAAACATTTTTTTTTTTGCAGATGGGATCTTGTTATCTTGCCCAGGCTTGTCTCAAACTTCTGACCTCAAGCAATCCTCCAACCTTGGCCTCCCAAAATGCTGGTATTACAGAGTCAATATCAGCAATAAAGGGCTGCTAAGATGAATTGTTAAATTAGGAAATATGATTATATCTTATGTTTATAAATACATGAGGTTGGTTTTCCAAGGGTTATTAATGATTATTATTTTCATTAATATAGATATGAAATTTCATAAAGGAATTGAAGATTATTAATAATGTGACCAGTATTGAAGTCAAAGGAAGATTTATATGATCAATAGCCTGTGAATAAATGTATCTTCTGGTGTGTGTATGTGAAGTGTGGTGGTATAATAAAAATACACACACACACAAAATTTAATTTTTACAAAAAGCGAATGAAATATATTTTGTGTTGAGAAGTTTGTGAAATCCTTACAATTTTTTTGAGACTCCCAGAATGGTGGTCGGACAGTATAGCATGATGGTGGACAGTATGGGTTTTGGGGCCAGACTTCTGCAAAACCTCAGTTAGTACCTTACAAACCCTTCCTTCCTTGCTTGGTTTGCCATGCTTCAAACATAAAATTGTATCTAGACTTTTGGCTACAGGGGATTAGAAGATGTTTATTAGGAGGTCACAAATACAAATTTTCTCTTCCATGTCTGACTATTTTCTTTTTGTTCTAAGAGTTTTGATAAAGTTGCTTGGAATACTCAGATTGCATGATTACACACAGTTGGAGTCCTACAAAAAATTTCATGAAGGAATTGAGGATTATTCATCATGTGATCCATATTGAAGTCAAAGAAGATCTATATGACGAATAGCCTGTAAATGTATCTTCTGGTGTGTGTGTGTGAAGTGTGGTGGTATGATAGAAAAATCCTCAGTAATTATGTCTCTATTTATAAACTCTTCAGACTGAAGGTACTGGAGGACTTTGTTATTTAAATTAAATTTATGTGGAGCTTTTTTTTTTTTTTTGGAAATGCAATACTCATCCCCTAAATTACATGTTCTGTAAGTTTTTTTTATGTTGCATTAAAAAAATATGGTAGGGGCCAGACGCAGTGTCTCACACCTGTAATTTCAGCACTTTGGGAGGCCGAGGCAGGCAGATCACCTGAGGTCAGGAGTTCGAGACCAGCCTGGCCAACATGGCAAAACCCTGTCTCTACTAAAAAATACAAAAATTAGCCTGGTGTAGTGGTGGGCGCATGTAATCCCAGCTAGTCGGGAGGCTGAGGCAGGAGAATCGCTTGAACCCAGGAGGTGAAGGTTACAGGGAGCTGAGATCGTGCCATTGCACTCCAGCCTGGGCAACAAGAGCAAAACTCTTTCTCAAAAAAAAAAAAAAAAAAATGATATGGTAGGATAATGACATGAGAGTGACTCCTATCTAATGTTTGAAACATATCCTTACTGTTTGCATTGAAAGCAATGATAACTCTGGGTACCACTACAACAATATTAAAATGAAAAAAGGGGCCAGGCGCAGAGGCTCACGCCTGTAATCCCAGCACTTTGGGAGGAAAGGCAGGCGGATCACCTGAGGTCAGGAGTTCGAGACTAGCCTGGCCAACATGGCAAAGCCCTGTCTCTACTAAAAATACAAAAAAATTAGTTGGGCGTGGTAGATAGCACGTGCCTGTAATCGCAGCTACTCAGGAGGCTGAGTCACGAGAATTGCTTGAACCCAGTAGGCGGAGGTTGCAGTGAGCCAAGATCACGCCACTGCATTCCAGCCTGGGTGACGGAGTGAGACTGTCTCAAAAAAATAAAAATAAAAAATAAAAAAAGGAAAAGTCAACTTCTAGAAGAAACATGGCTAGCAGGCTAGTGGAGGTATTTTATACAACCTTCCAGACCACATACAAGAGGGCCGGACCCCCTCGTTAATTACTTATATGCCTGTGTGTGTTTCTGCAGAACTCATCTTGTTTCCTTCCCCAAAGTACTTGAAGTGTCTCCCTAAATAATTGGCTAGATGTAGGGCCAAGGCCAAATTCTTTCATTATATATATATTTTCTTTTTCGTAAAGTCTCAAGTTCCTTTTTCTTCATTCTCACTTCTACCATTTGGGCTTGGGACTTATTACTTGAGATCTTGGTTGATGCAATATTGTAACTAGTTTCCCTGCCTAGGGTTTCTTGTTGCTAGAAAATGACAGCCAGTTCTTGGCATAGATTTCAAGGCCTACCTGGGGATGCCTTGGAACCTCTGTAGAACTTCCAATCTCATCCCTCAACTTCAGCTACATTGGCCTCCTCACTTCTCCCGGGGCAGGAGGTGGGTCCTCCAGTCACTGAGCCCCTGTTCACACCAAGCTCTTGGCCTAACAGGCCCCTTTCTTCCTTTTTTTTTTTTTTTTTTTTTGAGACAAAGTCTTGCCCTGTCACCCAGGCTGGAGTGCAGTGATGCAATCATAGCTCACTGCAGCCTCAACCCCCTGAGCTCAAGCAACTCTCCCACCTCAGCCTCTTGAATAGCTGGGACCACAGGTGCATGCCAGCATGCCCAGTTAATTAAAAAAATTTTTTTAAAGAGATGGCATCTTGCTATGTTGCCCAGGCTGGTCTCAAACTCCTGACCTACAGCAATCCTTCCACGTCAGCCGCCCAAAGTGCTGGTATTACAGAGTCAATATCAGCAATAAAGGACTGCTAGGAGGAAAATTGCTCGAACTCGGGAGGTGGAGGTTGCAGTGAGCCTAGATCACACCATTGCACTCCAGCCCGGGTGACAGTGCGAGACTCCATTTAAAAAAAAAAAAAAAAAAACTACTAGGATACATTGTTAAATTGGGAAATATGGTAATATCTTATATTTATAAATACATGAGCTTGGTTTTCCAAGGATTGTTAAAGATCATTATTTTCATTAAGACTTTACTGAAGTGGAAATTCATTTTGCAACATGTCTTTTCCCAAACAGTCTTTATTTTCAAGCAAGATATATTGGGCCAAGTGAATTTGACCCAAGTAGTTAGCTCTCCATTTTTTGATGATTCTGTTGAGAATTTCTTTCTCATTATTTCATAAAGTGTAGCTGATTATGTTGCCTCTAGCTTGGCTGGCGTAAGCTAGATGCAAAGAGAGACGCTAACTAAGGTATTTTAAAAGACAGTTTTTCTTTATTGGAGTCGTTCAGACACTGCTTAAGGTTTGAACTCCAAACTGAACTTCTCTCTCATCTCCAGAGGAGGTCTCCCTGGATCAAGTTTGGGAGAATTTGTCTTAAGAGGCGTGATGAGAAGAGTTGCTGAAACTGTTATTTTAAATCATATCTGTTGGATGGAGAAAGAGAGTCAAACATTTTCTAGGATTATAAACTCAGCATTGGCTGAATCCAATTTAAAGAATCGCTTCTGGCTTATGACCAATGATGTACGAGAGGTCTGTTATATTTTTACTGATTTTTTTTTCTTCTCCATGTGAAAAAGGTGGGAAGGACTTTCTTGAAAGCTTTGAAAAATTACCAAGAATTCTGATATCTTTAAAGAACTCCTGCTATCATTTTTATCTAATTCTTTCTAGGCCTTTTGCATGTGAATAGACATTTTAATATAATTGCATATACAGTAACGTGGAATGTATAACATGATTTTTTCCGTAAATATTATAAGCATTTTTCTACAACATACCTAGCTTTTTGTGTATGTAATATGAAAGTCATTGAAATGAGATATAGACATTTTATGGCTTTTGAAATCTATCACCAAATTTAGAAAAAATAAAATAAAAAAATGAAATCTATTACCAAATTGTTTGACAGAAATTTTTAAAAGTATATTATTAAACTACAATCAACTGTAAAGTTTGCTTTGTTCCAGATAAAGCATTTTATCTCATCCAGTAGAGAAACCACTTATTTATTTTTTTGGTATGAAATATTGTATTGGGTACTTTGGTGTTTAGAAGATTAACTGAAATGTCAGAAAAATAGACAGACTCTTAGAAAAGTCAGATTGAAGAATGTTTTATTTATTCATTTTAATTTTTATTTTTTAATTTCAATATGTTTTTGGGGCACAGGTGGTGCTTGGTTACATGAATAAATTCTTTAGTGATGATTTCTGAGATTTTGGTACACCTGTCACCCAAGCAGGGTACACTGTACACAATGTATATTCTTTTATTCCTCACTCCTCTCCCACCCTTTCCCGAGTCCCCAAAGTCCATTGTATTATCCTTATGTCTTTGCATCCTCATGTTATATATATTTTTATAAACAATTTTATTTTATTTTATTTTTCTGAGACAGTCTTGCTCAGTCGCCCAGGCTGCAGTGCAGCAGTGCGATCTTGGCTCACTGCAACCTCTGCCTCCCAGGTTCAAGCGATCCTCGACCTCAGCTCCCCGAGTAGCTGGGATTACAGGTGTGTGCCACCACTCTGGGCTAATTGTTATATTTTTAGTAGAGTCAGGGTTTCACCATGTTGGCCAGGCTGGTCTCAAACTCCTGGCCTCAAGTGATCGGGCTGCTAAAGTGCTGGGATTACAGGCATGAGCCATGCGCCTGGCCAGTTTTATTTGTTTTTAATTGACATGTAGTAATTGTACTTAGTTATGGGGTCTAGTGTAATGTTTTCATACATGGACACATTGCATAATGATCAAATCAGTGTAATTAGCATATTCATCTCCTCAAACATTTGTCATATCTTTGTGGTGAGAACATTCAAAATCCTCTCTTTTAGCTATTTTGAAGTGTACATGATTGTTAACTACAGTCACCCTACTGTGCAGGAGAACACCAGAAGTTATTCCTCCTGTCTAACTGTAACTATGTACTCATTGAATAACCCCTCCCCATACCCCTCTTCCTACCACCCTCCCCAACCTCTGGTAATCACTATTCTACACTCTACATCAATGAGATCAACTTTTTTAGATTCCACATAGGAGCGCGATTGTGTGGTCTTTGTCCTTCTGTGCCTCATTTATTTCATTTAACATCATGTCCTCCAGGTTCATCCATGTTGTTGCAAATGACAGGATTTCATTTTTTAAAATGGCTGAATAGTATTCCATTGTATAGATATATCACATTAAAAAATCTATTCTTCTGCTGATGGACACTTGGACACGTAGGTTGATCCTATACTCTGGCTATTGCAATTCGGTGGTTTTCAGTATATTCACAGAGTTGTGCAACCATCACCAACTTTACATTTCCTTCACCCCAGAAATAAATCTGGCACCCTTTGGCAGTTACGCCCCACTGACCCTTGACTTCTGGACTTTGGCAACCAATAATCTACTTTCTGTCTCTATGGATTTGCTTATTCTGGACATTTCATACAAATGGAATCATATAATATGTAATCTTTTGTGATTGGCTTTTTTCACTTAGTATAATGTTTTTAAGGTTCACCCACTTTGTATCATGCATCAGTACTTCATTCTTTTTATTGCTGAATAATATTCCATTGTATGAATATATAATATTTTATCCTTTCATAGGCTAATGGACATTTAATCGGTTGTTTGCACTTCTTGGCTATTGTGAATAATGCTGCTATAAACATTTGTGTACAATTTTTGAGGTAGACCTATGTTTTCAATTCTCTTGAGTAGGTTCCTAGCAGTAGAATTGTTGGCTCATATTATAATTCAATGTGTAACCTTTTGAGGAACTGCCAGATTGTTTTCAAACGGGTTGACATTTTATATTCTTGCCAGCAGTGTATCAAGGTTCCAATTTTTCCACATCTTTGCCAACACTTCTTGTGCCTTTTAGATTCTAGCCATCTCTAGTGGGTGTGAAACAATGTGTCATTGTGGTTTTGATTTACAGTTCTCTGATGGCTAATGATGTTACACAGGTTCTCCTGTGCTTCATTGGCCATTTCTATGTTTTCTTGGAGAAATATCTCAAAGATCTTTTGCCCATTTTTTAATTTGGTTGTCTTTTTGTTTCTGAGGTGAAAAATGTTACATAATTTTAGTGTGTTCAGGCAAAACATCAGAAAGGGGTTTTCATATGAGGCTATCAAAATCAATGTGAGACTTATATTGTCATGTCTTTTTAAAATGTATAAAATGATGATTGGGGAGTAACATCTCATCTAGGGGAACATATCAGGATGGGGCAAAAGGGTGCATATGTAATTTGCAAAGGCATAAATTAAAATTAGTGCAATTTTGATTTGTTTTTAGTCATATTTATTCTGAGATTTCTAATAACAGGAGATTTTAAGTTTTTTTTTTATGTTTAACCAGAAGGATTTATTTCTTTAGGATATTCCCAAAGGGAGAGGCTTTTAAACTGTGTTCTGAGGAGTCTCTCACAGATTCGGGAGGGAGAGGGTGTCAGGCAGGGGACTGTACCAAGATCAACCAGAGAAGGACCAATTTTTTTTTTTTTTTTGAGATAGAGTCTTGCTCTGTCACCCAGGCTGGAATGCAGTGGCGCGATCTCGGCTCACTGCAAGCTCCATCTCCCCGGTTCACGCCATTCTCCTGCCTCAGCCTCCCACGTAGCTGGGACTACAGGCGCCCGCCACCATGCCCAGCTAATTTTTTGTATTTTTAGTAGAGATGGGGTTTCGCCATGTTAGCCAGGATGGTCTTGATCTCCTGACCTCGTGATCCGCCCACCTGGCTTCCCAAAGTGCTGGGATTACAGTTGTGAACCACCACGCCCGGCAGAGAAGGACCAATTTTATCCCTTTTATTTGCATCCCTTCAGGGTATGACTTTCTTTGCAAAAGGATTCCACAGCAGGGTAACACTGAAAACCAAACCTCACTTTTATATACCTAAGATATTTTTCTTAAATATTTACTCAGCCTCCAGAAATTACATTTTCATTAACATAAATACACAGTAAATGGAGATATTTCTCCACAAGTGTTTGCAGGATATATAGTAATGTGGGGAAAAGTTCTATCTTCTCTTTCCTATGATGTCTGATATGAGTAAGATGCCTTCTGGGTAAGATATGAGATTTGAGTTCATTTTCCAGCTGTGGAGATGCGTTTCCCAAGACTGACTTGGCTAGCAAGAATAGAAGACGGTGCCTGGCTTGTAACAGACTTTCAATAAATACTTGCTGAGCAAATGAGTAGAAGAGCAAAGGCCAGCCTCAGTTCTTTACTTTGTTTATGGAGACAGAGATGTAGCCAAAGGTATTCTTTCATTTTAGTATTTAGGTTTTTGTGAAATTTCAATATCCCAGATGCCATCAGGCTGTGAGTTTAAGCTGTTAATGCCCCAATCACAATGATTTGGGTATTTTACACCACATAATTAGGTGTAGCCCAGTCATTTAATGGGAATTTCATTCCCAAGTATTTCTACACCTAATTGTCTGCCCGAAACTATATTAAATTTATGCCTAGTGTTCCATTATTGGAACACTAAATGTGGGAGTTATTTATATCCTACTGCTCAAGGTCATTGCCAAGATCTGATTTTTCAAATTCAAAAAATTGCAACCTCAGGCGTTAAGTGGGTTAAAAGGGACAGCATATTTACTCTTCTCAGTGAGAGCTCTTTTAAGTAGGTTTCCCTTGCTGAGGAAAGAGGCTCAAATCCAATCTCTGGGGTAGCAGAGTGAAGAAACCTTTTGCTGTTCACTTTCTTCCTGTCCCAGGATTAATTCTTGTCAGGTTGATTGATAGTGGGAATCTCCACTTCCTTTAGGTGGTGGTTCTTAACCGGAAAATTCTCCACACCTGCCCCACCCTACATTGGCAATACTTAAGAGACATTTTTGGTTGGTGAGTGTAGGTTTGCTATTGACATCTAGTGAGTGAGGCCAAGGTTGCTGCTAGACTTCCTACAACGCCAATGTATAGACAGTGCCCAGTGACAAAGAATTGCCTGGCCCACAATGTCAGTTGTACCAAGGATGAGAAATCCTGCTTTGGAGCAAGTCTGACTTCCTCCTACACGGGTACAGTGTTGCCCTTTGCTTCCCAATAGATATTAGTACATTTCTTCATGCATTAAGCATTTGTACAGCTTCAACAACATAGTCTAGACTGAGCATTGGAAATCTCAGTTCAGTATCATTTATTATTCCTCCACCTGGATAAAATGAAGGTAGACTTTGACATCCTTTCTGTCATCTTGAGGCATTGACTCCTTCTGTCCTGTGTATGAATGCTTTTACTCGGACATAAGTCTCTCAAGATCCACCAACAATACAGTCTAAATCCCTATTTAAAAGTAAAATTCTCCCTATGATAAAGGTATTTTATTATATTATTTCCCCAAATTCTTTAGCTCACTGGGGCCAAACTGTCTAGAATTTTGCCTTTCCCAAATAGAAGTCCCTAGTTAACTTTGAAAGGGCCAAGATCCCTTGTAGTGGTCTCCTCAGCACAGAGAAATATTTATTCCAGTGATGGATCCATGTCTCAAACTCCTGCAATGTAAAGAATCTCCTTAATTTTGGAATTAATTTCCATAAAGTTTGAAAGTTTTCTTAACCAATTGACTTGGACTTTCCCTTCCCCTATTTGTTTAGTAACTAAAAACCTTTCCAGGCATGTGGCTTAGGATGGAGGCAACAGATGAGCTATGGTGGACTCCAAAGTTATGACCTTTTAGGCTATTGAATGGCGTCATGTGGAAAGCTATGTTACAGATTCATGACTGCAGAAATAAGATCTCTCTAACTGTGGTCTTCTACCCCCATATTACATTACACTGAAGGAAACGATACAAATAGAACCAATAAATCAAAGGCAGAACCACATTCTAGCCTATAATACATATTGATTTGTTCTTCAGATCATCTATTTATAAGATTGTTTTTGTAGCTTGATGTGCCAAGGTTTAATTATGAATTGCTAATGGATGAGCATAAATATGTCTATATAAATAGGTCCTGGACAGGAAACAATAGACATTTTGACAGTTTTCATTGGATATCTGTATAATTACTTATCAAATACATGACACTAATTTAGAAACATATCCGCTGAGTCTTCTGGGTTCCAGTAAAGAAGAAATTATTATTGACTTTCTCCAATGCAAGATCAGACTAGATAATTTAGACTATTCTTTCAAATTGTAAAAATCTATGATTTTGTGATTTTTTTATCTCTGACAATCAAAATTAATGACAGATAGCTTCAGGAGTTTTACATGAGGTTAGATATGGAGCCAGGGAAATAGCCATTGTTATCCCCATTACCACCACCTCCCAGACTGTGATTTGAAAGTAAAGTCCACCTAAATCATTTATATGACACAAGTAATTTGAAGAGAAAAATAGAACAGGAATAGATGATCTGTTTGATGCATAGGGGATTTAAAGCATGTCTCTCTCTCTTTCTCTTTTTTTTTTCTTTTTTTTTGGAATGGAGTCTCACTCTGTCACCCAGGCAGGAGTGCAGTGACATGATCTCGGCTCACTGCAGCTCCACCTCCCAGGTTCCAGCAATTCTCCTGCCTCAGCCTCCCGAGTAGCTGGGATTACAGGCACACACCACCATGCCTCGCTAATTTTTGTATTTTCAGTAGATACAGGGTTTCACCATGTTGGCCAGGCTGGTCTCAAACTCCTGACCTCAAGTGATCTGCCCGCCTCGGCCTCTCAAAGTGCTGGAATTACAGGTGTGAGCCTCTGTGCCTGCCTCTTTTTTTTTTTTTTTAAATTTATATAGGCTTTACTCATTAATGTTTAAAAATAATTACATGAGGAATTTTACTAATCAGTATTTAATTATTGACATTTACTACCTAAGCTATGCTTAGGGACACAAAACTCCAAACATTTAATCAGAAGATAGGCTTGATTTCTGGCTCACTCTTATTAGCTGTGTGACTTTTTCCTTTAAATGGAGCACTTTCAGTTTCTATTTCCTCATTTTTAAAACATAAATTACTGTATCTCTGAGCTACCTTTTTCTTCAATTATTTATTCAGTAAGTATTTATTGTGAGCCTATTCTATTCTAAACAGCATGGAAGATGCAAAAATCAGTAACAGCCCAAAGGAACTTTGTTTATATGCGTATCAGTGATGTACCTTATCTTCCAGTTTTGGACACTTTCTAACATCTGGTTTTGCTCAGTGGACACCAAAGTGGGTATCCAAGGCAGGCCATTGGGTGCAGGAAGAAAATACTAGAACTTTTATCCTTATTTACTCCTTGTCTTTTTTTCAGGATAACTGCATTTTGATAGTTTCAAACTTAGAGAAAAATTGCAAAAGTAGTATAGAGAACTCCCAACCGGGCGTGGTGGTTCACGCCTGTAATCCCAGCACTTTGGGAGGCCGAGGCGGGAGGATCACCTGAGGTCAGGACCAGCTTAGTCAACATGGTGAAACCCCATCTCTACTAAAAATACAAAAATTAGCCAAGTGTGGCGGCACACACCTGTAGTCCCAGCTACTCGCGAGGCTGAGGCAGGAGAATCGCTTGATCCCAGGAGGCAGAGGTTGAAGTGAGCCGAGATCACGCCACCGCACTCCAGTCTGGGTGACAGAGTGAGACTCCATCTCAAAAAAAAAAAAAAAAAACAACACTCCCATATATCCTTTACTGGATTCACCAGTTACTAAACTTTCCCCAGTTGTGCCTTATTCTTCCTCCCACGGCAGTACTGGGGTTTTCTTTCTCTCATACACACACATATACATATATACATATGTGTATGTATATATGTGTGTAAATACATGTAGGTATACATATGCATATATGTGTGTCATCATGCTCCACATTGCCCTAAACACTTCAGTAAGTATAGTCTAAAACAATAACATTCTCTCATTTAACCATGGTATAATAATTAAAATCAAGAAATTTAGCATTGATATAGTATTATTATTTAATTCACAGTCCATATTCAAATTGCATCAATTTCCCAATAATGTTCTTCAAAACTATTTTTTTTCAGTTCAGAATAGCACATTGCCTGTGTTGTCATTTTCTTTTTTTTTTTTTTTTTTTTTTTGGTTTCTTTAAATATGGAGGAGTTCTTAACATTTTTAAAGATACAGGTTAACAATTTTGTAGAATTTCCCTGAATTTGATTTTGTCTGTATGATTAGATATAGATTGTACATTTTTGGCAAGAATACCACAGAAATGATGTGTGTTTCACAGTGCATGTGATGTCTATTTATCTCATGACTAGCAGTGTCAACTTTGGTCATTTGGTGAAAGTGGCCTTCCAGTTTTCATCACACATTTCCCTTTTCAATTAAGTAATTTGTAGGAGACACTGAGGTTACGTAAATATTTTGTTCCTTATCAGACTTTCACCCCCCAGGTTTAGCATCCGGTCTTATCCTGTTACATATCCGTATTTGGGTATGCTTTATAATGTATGTAATATATTGGCAGGTATATAATTTATGAATGAATATGAAGACATATGTAGAAGTAGTTTGGGTTTGTGTTCAATTTTTTTAACCAATAGTATTATATAATAAAACATGTTTGGAGACTTAATTGAATGAGATGGTCAGGCTGTTTTCTAGCTCTGGATTATTGAAACATTACAGGTTGTGTTTTGATGAGCAACCCCCCCCTTCCCCCCGCCCCTTGTTCCCAGTGGCCACAGGCTTATTTCCAATATAAACTTGAATATTATTGCTTTTCAGGAATATATGTATTTTCCTTTCTTCTTTTCGTATTATGTAGTGTCAGATCAGTATCTGATCAGTGGAAGAAGGAAGAGGAGAGGCTTTTAGAAATGTGGCCAACTGTAGTGATGAAAGAATGTAAGGAAGATAGTATTTGCATGTATTTTATGCTAAAGCAATGTTATTACTACTTTAAAACAAGAGTTCAAAACTGTTTCCCAGGAACACAACTGTAAAACATCAGGAGCTTTTCAGGGTAGGGGGAACCTAGGAGGAGAAGCCTTGGGACTGAGACTGGTGGCAGTGTGTCCTAAGCTTTGGTCATTTGGGTACAATGTCTGTGAATGATCATGAAGCAACTTCCAGATACTTCCACATCTACATTATTATTGACTCAAACTTTTTTTGTAAGTCATCTTTATGTAGATCTTCTTTTAATTAGCCTCCTTTTAGAGCACAAGATCTTTGAAATCATGGGTTAGATGTGTTGGTTTATATTTAAAAATACACATTAATTTAATTCAAAAGTCTAATGAAGCTTTCAGTACAACCTACAATCATCTAATGCTAACACCAGCAGTACAAAGCCTTCCCTTTGGAAAGCTCATCTAGAAAACTATGTATCTGAAGGACATTTACCAACTGTTTTTTGCCCTACAGAGGAGGAAGAAATGTAAGGCAAAGGAGAATTCAGTTAGATTTTGTCTAGGTTAGGATTACCTGACCTCCATGATGGAGACAGACCTGGTATCCTTTGGGTTATCATGTTTATTAAATCTACACATGGACTGAAGATCTTTAGCTCATTATTTATTTCCTTTTTTGAGACAGGATCTCACTCTTTTGCCCAGGCTGGAGTGCAGTGGCACAGTCATAGCTCACTGCAGCCTCAACCTCCCAGGCTCAAGTTATCCTCCTGCCACAGCCTCCCGAGTAGCTGGAACTGCAGTTGTCAGCCATCATACCCAGCTAATTTCCCAATTTTTTGTAGAGACGTTGTCTCGCTATATTGCTGAGGATGGTCTCAAACTCCTGGACTCAAGCGATCCATTTGCCTAGGTATCCCAAAGTGCTGGGATTACAGACATGAACCACTGTGCCCAACCTTTAGCTCCTTATAATGTGTATTTAAATCAATGAATTATTTACAAATATTAACTAAGAACTGAGTTTCTTTAAAGTGTTGTCATTACAATTTTCCTACAGTAGCTTCAGCCTGCTTCCTCAATTCTGGAGTCACACCAGCATCAAATGTGGACACATTGTTTTGTTAATTTGGGCTGCAATATATATGTAAGGATTAGGGAAAGACATAGGAGGTAATATCTACAAGGAAAGAGTTGGGATTCTGTAGTTCAAAGAAGTCTATTGGAGATTTGTTCAACTCAGATATAGGAAACAAAGGAAGATAACAACAGAATTTGGGGGGACAAAGACTCAGCCAAGAGAAAACTATAGTTGTCCTCTCTACAAGACAATAGGCAGCATCTTAAATTATGAAAAATTTTACACAGATATTTTTCTAAATTATTTTTACAATTTTCTGTATTTTAAAAATGATCATGTTTTTGACTACTAAAGAACCTATGGGACTTTTGGTGTATGGTTAGTATTTTGGAAGTGTCTAGTCGAGGTGCTAGAATAAAGGGATATAAAATTTGCAAAGCTGGACAAATAAAAGTCATTGGAGGCAAGTAGAGATGGGAAAAAATTCAGAACAGCAGAATGAATCATTCTACTTCCATCATGCTATTACTGAATAATTTAATTTGCTTGCATTGAATTCTGTGCTTCTTCCTGCCCTTTACCCCGAATCTTCAGGAAGGAGCTCATTGCCAAGTTAGATCAGGCAGAAAAGGAGAAGGTGGATGCTGCTGAGCTGGTTCGGGAATTCGAGGCTCTGACGGAGGAGAATCGGACGTTGAGGTTGGCCCAGTCTCAATGTGTGGAACAACTGGAGAAACTTCGAATACAGTATCAGAAGAGGCAGGGCTCGTCCTAACTTTAAATTTTTCAGTGTGAGCATACGAGGCTGATGACTGCCCTGTGCTGGCCAAAAGATTTTTATTTTAAATGAATAGTGAGTCAGATCTATTGCTTCTCTGTATTACCCACATGACAACTGTCTATAATGAGTTTACTGCTTGCCAGCTTCTAGCTTGAGAGAAGGGATATTTTAAATGAGATCATTAACGTGAAACTATTACTAGTATATGATTTTGGAGATCAGAATTCTTTTCCAAAGATATATGTTTTTTTCTTTTTTAGGAAGATATGATCATGCTGTACAACAGGGTAGAAAATGATAAAAATAGACTATTGACTGACCCAGCTAAGAATCGTGGGCTGAGCAGAGTTAAACCATGGGACAAACCCATAACATGTTCACCGTAGTTTCACGTATGTGTATTTTTAAATTTCATGCCTTTAATATTTCAAATATGCTCAAATTTAAACTGTCAGAAACTTCTCTGCATGTATTTATATTTGCCAGAGTATAAACTTTTATACTCTGATTTTTATCCTTCAATGATTGATTATACTAAGAATAAATGGTCACATATCCTAAAAGCTTCTTCATGAAATTATTAGCAGAAACCATGTTTGTAACCAAAGCACATTTGCCAATGCTAACTGGCTGTTGTAATAATAAACAGATAAGGCTGCATTTGCTTCATGCCATGTGACCTCACAGTAAACATCTCTGCCTTTGCCTGTGTGTGTTCTGGGGGAGGGGGGACATGGAAAAATATTGTTTGGACATTACTTGGGTGAGTGCCCATGAAAACATCAGTGAACTTGTAACTATTGTTTTGTTTTGGATTTAAGGAGATGTTTTAGATCAGTAACAGCTAATAGGAATATGCGAGTAAATTCAGAATTGAAACAATTTCTCCTTGTTCTACCTATCACCACATTTTCTCAAATTGAACTCTTTGTTATATGTCCATTTCTATTCATGTAACTTCTTTTTCATTAAACATGGATCAAAACTGACAGTTTCTAGTTTGCTCCTTTCTTAACCTCCTTTGTGCTAGATGTTGCGATGACCTAGCCCTGGTCCGAAACTGGTTCTTAGCTGTATTTGCATGTGCCAAAAAAAAAAAGAAGTGAAGTCCCCTTTCTTTCTTTCTTTTTCTCTTTCTTTCTTCCTTCCTTTCTTTCTTTCCCTTCCTTTCTTTCTTTCCCTTTCTTTCTTTCTCTCTCTCTCTCTCTTTCTCTCTCTCCTCTCTCTCTCTCTCTCTTCTTTCTTTTTTTCTTTCTTTTTTTTTTTTTGACAGAGCCTTGCTCCATCACCCAGGCTGGAGTGCTGTGGCAAGATCTCAGCTCACTGCAACCACTGCCTCCTGAGTTCAAGCGATTCTCCTGCCTCAGCCTCCCAATTAGCTGGGATTACAGGCGCCCATCACCACACCTGGCTAATTTTTGTATTTTTAGTGGAGATGGGATTTTACCATGTTGGCCAGGCTGGTCTGTAACTCCTGACCTTGGGTGATCTGCCCACCTCAGCCTCCCAAAGTGCTGGGACTCCAGGCATGGGCCACCACACCTGGCCTGAAGTCCCATTTCTTAGAAAGACTGTGATTTCACATACAAACAACTCAGAACTTCAATATTGAATGTGATGCATTTGTATCTTGAGATGTTTGCCCCAAAAACAGAAAAAAAGGAATAATTCATTAAAACAAGATGACCTCAGATAAATGAGTGGTTTTCAAACGGGCGTGATTTTGCTCCCAGGGGACCTTTGACAATGTCTGGAAATAGTTTTTGTTGCCACAGCTAGCATGAGGGAGTCCTACTTGTATCTAGAGGACTGAGTCCAGGATACTGCTAACCATCCTGCCCAGAACAGCGCCTGCAACAGAGTTGTCCACCTCAGTGTGACAATAGCACTGAGATTGATGTGCCCTGGGATAGACAAGTCTCTGGACAGTTTGGGCAAATGTGAAGGGAGGCATGGTGCAGGGCCACAGGTTTTTTTGCCACGTGATGCAGAGCTGGGAGGCCCTTATGCATGTTGATCTTCAATTTCCTCATTTGTGAAATGAAGCTTTTTGATAGACCTCAAAGTTTTCATGTTATGTGAGCCTATTCACCCTTAAGCTGCTTTAACATTTGACCAAAGGTGAAAGTCTCTACTGTTCTGGAAGAACCTTCTGTTTCAGTAACCCACCTCCTCTTTTTAGTATAAGGCTAATAAACACCAGTATAAAGGAGGAATTGTTCACTAAGTTAATACAAATGCAAAGTTAGCAGAATGGGAGGAAGAAAGGTAAGTTACTCATCTTTAAATATAAAGATTAGTTTTTGGACACTGCTCATCTGAAGACAGTTGCATATATTTACAAAATTCAAGCAGTCACAGTCCCTTCTAGAAAATGGGAAGCCGGGAAATATGGTTCCAAAATCTCTTTGCTTTACCAGAATGAAAATAATTTAACAAAGTAAAAGTATTTGAACACAACTATTATTACATTAAGGAGTCACTGATGGTTTTCTTATCTTTGCTGGTGTTAGCTTGACTTTTTACTATTTCCAAAAGTTATATATTTGTGACTCAAAAGCAAGCATTTCCCTAGGTGTATATGTTGTAAGAAGATTTTTGTTCATTAGAACATGAAAATATTATCTACTTTCATAGCATGTCAGAGAAATCTTATGTGAGAAGGTGGAATTTCTTATATTATCTGTCTCATTTTTTTCAATAATTTGACAAATTTCCACCAATCTTATTTACCACTGCATATTATCTATATAATGACCATTTAAGAATTTTCTATCTTCAAATATATTTGCAATATTCTTGCTATTAGCAATAATGACAATATTATAGAGCATAAAAACGAGCACAGAAGTATTATGGTGTTATTAGTACTATAGCATTAGGGTGAGGGTGCTTGCTTTAGAGATAGAATTAAAATAAAATGTAACTCACATTATATTCTGTAATTGCTCTACTAAAGAATTTGTCATTTATGGGCCATTTATTTTGTGTAGACATGAAAAGAATGTGGTTACACCTAGCTAGAAAATGTATAACCTTTGATATGGGCAGGGCATGTTTCTCTCTCTCATCCTGGTACCTGAGTTTGAGTGTATGATTAACTCAGTGCAAGTAAGGAGCTAAGTAAAAGAGATCTGGAACTGAAATTCAATTCAACAAAAATTTATTATACATTTAGCTGGTGCAGGGCCGAGCAACAGCAATAGAAGATGCAAAAATGACAAAGATAATGTGGTCCTAGCACATTTAGGGATGGATTGCACTAGATTGCCCTAGAGAATAGAGGCACAGGGAACTGATACAAGGCTAATAGAAAAGCGTGTGCAAGGCAAGTCTAAGAGCAGCAGCATTTGAAAGAGAGTAACAGACTAAGAGGGATGGGAAAGACATAATGGGAGGTAGACTCCACAGGGCTTCAGATGGATTGCATGTGTGATTGAGGCAAGGAAGAGGAAGAGAAAGAACATTTAATGACCTCCTTCAGTGCCAGACTATACTAGGTGCTTTGTATAGGCTGTATTATTTTAAACACCTGAGGGACAGCTGTGATTATCCCTTTTCTCCAATGTTGTATAATTTGTAGGAAGTTCTCAGAGCTGGGATTCAAGTGCAAAGTTTCATTCACTCATTAATTCATATAGTCAATATTTATTGAATGTCCACACTCTGCCAGGCATCCTGGAAGATACCAGGGACACAAAAGTGAACACTAGAAACAAGGGTTCTACTGGGTTCTCAAGGAACCCTTAGTCTAGTAAGGGAGGTAGATATTTATCTAAATACCCAAATGGGATAGTTTTAAAACATATCAAAAAATTTCCATAAGAGGTAGAGCCTAATTTCTCTCCCATTTAGTGTGGGTTGGACTTAAAGACATGTTTTTAACAAATAGAGTCAAGCAGCAGTGACAACATCTGACTTCTAAGTCTAGGTCATGAAAGACATTGGAGCTTCCTTCCCACCTGCTGTCTCTTGGATCACTTGCCCTGGGGTGAGCCAGCTGCCACGGAGAAGCCCACAGGGTAAGGAACTGACACCTTCGGCCAACAGCCACGTAAGTGAACTTGGAAGTAGATCTGCCAGCCCCAGGCAAGACTTCAAACGCTGCAGTCTGGCTGACATCTTGAGTGCAGCCTCATGAAAGTCTCTGAGTCAGAACCACCCAGCTGAACTGCCCCTGGTTCCCGATTCTCAGGAACTTTGAGGCAATAATACTGGTTTTAAGCTGCTAAGTTTGGGGTGATTTGTTCTGCAGCAATAAGTAATGAAGATAACCACAAAAATGAGATAAGTGACAAAATGTAGTTGATGAATGCACCTTAAAAACAGAATCTTGCCGGGTGCGGTGGCTCACGCCTGTAATCCCAGCACTTTGGGAGGCTGAGGCGGGTGGATCACCTGAGGTCAGGAGTTCAAGACCAGCCTGGCCAACATGGTGAAACCCTGTCTCTACTAAATATACAAAAATTAGCCGGGCGTGGTGGTGGGCACCTGTAATCCCAGCTACTCGGGAGGCTGAGGCAGGAGAATCGGTTGAATCCGGGAGGCAGAGTTTGCAGTGAGTTTGCACTCCAGCCTGGGCAACAAGAGTGAAACTTTGTCTCAAACAAACAAACAAACAAACAAACACGGAATCTTACTGAGATAGGGAGTCTGGGATGGCTGCTTAGTGTAGTGTCTACTGAGCTAAGATCTAATGGATGAGTAAGAACTAAAGAGGCAAAGAAGGCAGGTGGAGGAAGACAACCTAGACAGAGTGAAAACACATGCAAAGGCCCTGTGGCATGCTCAAAGACCTGAAGAAAGGCCAGGATGGCTGAGCATGAAGGGGTAGGGAGAATATAGTATTAGGTAGTATAGTATAAGGTAAGGTTGTAGAATAGGGCAAGAACTTGAAGATCACATTAAGAATGTTGGCCTAAAAGCAAAGAGAAGCCATTGGAGAATTTTAAGCATATTACAGGGATAACATGTTTTTTGCTAGGATAGCATGTTTTTTAAGAGTTTTCTGGCTGGGTGCAGTGGCTCACACCTGTAATCCCAGCACTTCATGAGGCCAAGGTGGGCGGATCACCTGAGGTCAGGAGTTCGAGAACAGCCTGGCCAATGTGGTGAAACCTCATCTCTACTAAAAAAAAAAAAAAAAAAAAAAATGTAGCCGGGCATGGTGGCGTGCCTGTAATCCCAGCTACTTGGGAGACTGAGATGGGAGAATCACTTGAACCCAGAAGGTGGAGGTTGCAGTGAGCCGAGATCACGCCACTGCACTCCAGCCTGGGCGCGACAGAGTGAGACTCAGTCTCAAAAAAAAAAAGAGTTTTCTAAGTTACCTAACTTAAGTTGCTTAGAGTGCTATATAGGGTTGTTTATACTATACATATTTAGGTAGACAGATAGTAGAAAGATGATAGGGTTCTTTAGATGGGGTTGTTATACACATTTTACTTGTGATGTCCTCTGTGGTTGTTATTATTTTGTATTACAAGAAGGGAAACCCCTCAGATTGTACCCTCTCTCTCTTACTTTCCCAGAGGAAGAGCGGAACGGCTCTCAATGGCAAATGGAAGTTGCAGTGAAGCAGCACCCAGAGCCAGTGTCAGGCTCCCGAGAGAGCGCTGCACCGCCGCCTGTGGTTTCTGGTGCTGTACATGTTCAGAGAAACTTATCTGGTAGTGAGCTATAGAAACGATCCCTGCAAGCGTCATCTTTGTAAGGTCATTTTAATGACTATTTTTCTCCTCAGGAAATAGATAAGCCCTCAGCAGTATCAAACAGCCTGGCAGAATAAAAGGCTGATTGAGTCGGCCTCCCCTGTGACCATTAACATATTTAATTTGGTGACACTAAATATTCCTGCCTTTTATGAAAATGTCTACAATCCGTCTTGTTTTTTACCACTTTAGAGTTGACAAACTCCATGTTGGAACAGAGTATTCTTAAACAGAACCCTTAAAACCATATTTTTCACCTCTCTGTTTTTATCTATCTATCTATCTATCTATCTATCTATCTATCTATCTATATCTATCTATCTATCTATTTATTGAGACAGGGTCTTGCTCTGTCACCCAGGCTGGAGTGCAGTTGTGTGATCACGGTTCTCTGCAGCCTCGATCTCCTGGGCTCTAGCTATCCTCCCAAGTAGCTCAGATTACAGGAATGCACCATGAGGCCCAGTTATTTTAAAAAATATTTTGTAGAGATGGGGGTCTCACTTGTTGGCCCAGGCTGGTCTTGAACTCCTGGGCTCAAGAAATCCTCCTGCCTTATCCTTCCAAAGTGCTGGAATTACAGGCGTGAGCCACCACACCTGGTCTATTATTATTATTTTATTATTATTATTATTTTTAATTTGAGATGGAGATGGAGCCTCTCTCTATTGCCCAGGCTGTACTGCACTGGTGCGTTCTTAGCTCACTGCAACCTCCCCCTCCCGGGTTCAAGCAATTCTCCTGCCTCAGCCTCCTGAGTAGCTGGGATTACAGACATACACCACCATGCCCGGTTAGTTTTTTGTATTTTTAGTAGAGACGGGGTTTCTCCATGTTGGTCAGGCTGGTCTCGAACTCCCGACCTCAGGTGATCCGCCTGCCTCGGCCTCCCAAAGTGCTGGGATTCAGGTGTGAGCCACTGTGCCCAGCCCCTCTTATTTTTAAAGAATGAGAATAATCTGAGCTGGGAATGCAGCTCACATCAAACATGAACATAGAAAGGGAAATGCACAAAGTGAGAGATGAAATCACTCACAAAGCTGATAGCATGAACTTCTAGATTCCCTGAATACCCTTCCAGTTCTAATTTCCTATGTTTTAATTCACTGGGAATATATTCCTTAATTTCTCATAATTACAAACAAATGCTCCCTAGAAGAAAAATGTATGCTTAAGAGAGTATTCGGTTCCAGTGTTAAAATCATATCCTTTCATTTTTCTCTGAAACTTTGAAAATGTCTCTGTTCAGTCCTTTGTGTGTACTTCTCAGGCAGTACTGAAGACAGAGAGATAAAAGGGGCGGTGCTGACACACGTAGATGACTGGGGCTCTGACAATGACCGTGAGCTGATGACCTGAGTCACACAAACTGGAAAACAAAGTTTTTCCCTAAGGAGTTGGACTTTTAAAAACTTTTTATTGGCTGCTTTTGGATTAAGGCGTTTAGGACCAGCATTATGAGCAGAAGGACTCAGTGTGTATGAAGAAGAAACCAAGTTTTTCTACAGCAGAAGAGGAGGAATTTGCCTTTGCAAAATGTTATACTGTTTTATCTGTCGCTGAACATGTCTGGGCAGTGGCTGTTCTCCCAGGTCTGAGTCCTGAAAAGGGAAAGAGAAAGAGATTGTAGGACACGGTGAAATGATACACGAAACAGCGTTTCCCCAGTTTCTTATTTGCCTGCACATTTCTCATAAATGGAGCAAATGCTGAACAAGCTGACTTTCTCCCATCATTCCTGTAAATAAGGATATGACTCACAGACCTTGCAATCTCTAAAATGCCATAGATACTACAGTGATTTGATTATTTAAAAATAGCTGGGGAAAAAAACAGCAAGAAATTGGTCCTGGGTAAGTTAGGATGAATTCTTTTCTGTTTGTTTTTGTTTATCATTTAAATTGTTATTGTATCTCACCCTAAGTATTCTGACAACATCTAGTTTGCCAAACAAATCTTAGGGATTTATGAGTTCTGGAAACTAACAATATGAACGTGCTGGTCAGATCTCAGATCCCAGGCAAATAAACCCAAAAAACAAAAAACAAAACAAGACACAAGGTTCACCATGGAGTCACTGTGATCTGCGGGCAACTATGGATTTGGTTATATGATCTCCTTTTCTATAAAGTGGAGAGAGATAAGTGTTGACATCACTTAAATACGCTGAGCCCCACCCCCAAATAACACAAGTGCTGGTGACAACAATAATTTATATTAAGCCTACTGAACGGCTTTTGTTGATCTTTAACTAGCCTATCTAGAAATGGGAAACGAGTGACCTCTATTATTACTCAAGTGCTAAAACTCTCCAAGTAGGACTGAATTCTGAGATTCAGGATTAAGGTTCAAGTAGGGAATCTCCATTTACCCTGCATCTCAGTCTTACACTGTATTAGTCAGGGTCTTGGGAGGAAAGAGGAGCACACTTAAGAAGGCATGATTAAAAGAGAAAGTAATGAAGGGATTATTATAAAGTTAGAGGAAGAGTTAAGGGAAATAAGAAGGGTTGATGAGGTCCCTGGGGTGGCTGCTTCAGGGAAGTCTTCTCTAGGCTTTCAAGGGCAAGCAAAGGACCACTGACATTCCTCACAAACTTGCACTTTGGTGAGGGAGCCGGGCCACAGCTGACCTAGGGCTTAGCAGAAAATCTCTCTCTCCTTCTGTCCTTCCATCCTCTCCTGGTGGCTGCCACTGGCCAAGCCCAACTACAAACGACAGAACAAGGGAGCTTGGTTGCTGGGGTCCATCATACAGCCAGTCTTTCAGGGTGCAGAGCAGAGTGAAAGGGTGGAGAGTGGATCTGCAGGGGAACATGGATAGTGTCGGGCACAGACCACTGACAAACGAAAGAGATGGAAATGCTTCAGAAAAGAAAGCAGGATGGCCAGGTCGGTGGTTTTTTTTTTTTTTTTTTTTTTTTTTTTTTGTGGAGATGGAGTCCTGCTCTGTCACCCAGGCTTGAATGCAATGGCGCACTGTTGGCTCACTGCAACCTCCGCCTCCTGGGTTCAAGCAATTCTCCTGCCTCAGCCTCTCTAGTAGCTGGGATTACAGACGTGCACCATCACGCCCAGCTAATTTTTTGTATTTTTTTCTAGCAGAGACAGGGTTTCACCATGTTGGCCAAGCTGGTCTTGAACTCCTGACCTCAGATGATCCACCTGCCTCAGCCTCCCAAAGTGCTGGGATTACAGGCATGAGCCACCTCACCCGGCCAGGCCTGTGATTTTAATCATGGGATCTTGCCTAGTGGTAAAGCCCCATTAAATGTCTGGAAATCTGAATCAGAAGGATCAGCAACTGTTCTTCCCTAGGAATGGATCAAAGGTAGGTCCTATGGATACGGCTTGTCTGTCCCCACCAAAACTCATGTTGAAATTTGATCACGAATATGGTGGTGTTGAGAGGTGGGGCCTAGTGGGAGGTGTTTGGGCCAGGAGCATGGCCTTATGAATAATGCAGTTTTCCAGGTAGTGAGTTCTTGCTTTCGTGAGACTGCATTAGTTCTTGTGGGAATGGATTAGTTCCCTAAAGTGTGAGTTATTATAAAGCAAAGTTCCTGTTCCTGTTTGATCCTCTCTCTTCTCACTTGTCTGCTTCCCCTTTGACCTACTCTGCCCTGCAATGTTATGACACAGAAGAATGCCCTCACCAGAAGCCATGGCCATACTTTTGAACTTCTCACCCTGCAGAACCGTGGACTAGATACACTTCTTTCCTTTGTAAATTACCCAGTCTCATGTATTCTGTTATAGCAAGACAAAATGGACTAAGACAGTAGGGTTGCCAGGGAAAAGACAGGCATCCAGTTAAAATTGAATTTCAGAAATTAGATAAACTTTTTTTTTCAGTATAAGTATATCCCAAATATTGCATGGGAGATACTTAAAGAGTTGTTGTTCATTTGAAATTCAATTTTAACTGGGCATCCCGTATTTTTATAAATATGGTAATTCTAAGGGCACTTCCTTCTCACTAAAGATACTAGAATTAGAATTTGAATATGGTATAGCATTTCTGAAACCTTGTTCTCTCAACACCAATTTTTGAAATGTTAAGTATTTCCAAACGAATGAACAAAAAAACAAACTAAACACTGTTTCATAGTCAAAGAAGTTAAAAAAAACAGTGGATTAAAATAAAGTTAAATAGTTCTCACAGCTTTAGGATTTCTCCTGGGACTTAATGCTAACATGCATTGTGACAACAATGATAGTGTTTTTCCTTGCTTTATTTGAAAACCATCACAACAAAGAAACGGCCCAATATTCTTCTGTTTCAGTGTGACCATAGGTTTCCATTGAAATGCAGTTTAAATTTTAAAAAGTCATTTTGGTGTCTATTATGTTAAAGTAAAATTTTACTATTACCAAAGTAAAATTTTACTATTACCTCAATCTTGCTTTAAGACTAAATTTATATTTATAAAGATGTTTTAAAGCTCTCTATAAATGTTTGCAAAGTAATAGCATTGTATTTAATAAGCTATTAAATTGTTCACTTGATACTGGTTTTGCTAAGCTTAATATGAAGACTCAATTAAAACCAAATTATCATCTAAGCAGGGACAATCCTAGATTATTCAGAGAGAAAAATGAGGATAAAAACATTAGCTCTGTCTGCTTCTCAAGGTTATTTTTGGAAAGAAATGAAGTAATGTTGTGAAAGGCTGTGCAAATATTACTGCGAGGATACAAATTACCCTCCCTGTAGAGTGGATGGGCTTTTCACAATTTTCTCCCTTTCTGGTCATAGGTATTTTATCTAATTTGTTGTCTAGTCTGTAATTCCACCCTGTTGTGTGCAGTGGGAGTGAAAGGGAGGTACATGAATTAGGATTAGAATTGCTTGTGAAGGACAGAAACCTGCCAAATAATGGTGCCTTAAACAAGGTGGAAGTTTCCTTTTCTCTCATGCAAAAGACTGGGATGTGTAGTCCTGGGCTGAAATAGAGGCTCTTCTCCATCAAATCTCCAAGGCTTCAAACTTCTCTGCCATTATTGAGCAATGTTTCTCAATCTCATGGTCCAAGATGGCGGTATATATATTCCAGGCAACCAGAGGAGGAAGGAACAAAGAAGTGGCTGAGGCAGTCAGGTGGCTGGCTGTCCTGGAAGCTGGCACAAGATGCTTTCAGTTACATGCTTGAAATGGTTAATTTTATGTATCAAGTTGACTGGGCCACAGGATGCCCAGATATTTGGTCAACCAGTATTCTGCATATGTCTGTGAGAGTATTTTTGGATGCGAATAACGATTGAATTGGCAGACTGAAAAAAGCATATTTTCCATCCTAATGTGGGTGGGCCTCATCCAATCTACTAAAGACCTGAAGAGAACAAAAGGTTGACCCTCCTACAAGTAAGAGGGAACTCCTCCTGCCTGACTGCCTTGACCCTGAGACATGGGCTCTTTTTTGCCTTCAGTATCAAACTAAAATATTGGTCTCTTCCTGGATCTTGAGCCTGCCAGCCTTTGGATTGGAACTACACCATGGCTCTTCTGGGCCTCCTGCTTGCTGGCTGCAGATTTTGGTACCTGTCAGCCTTCATAATCTCATGAGTCAATTCCTTATTGTATATTGATATCTATCTATCTATCTATCTATCTATCTATCTATCTATCTATCTTTCTATCTTTGATAACCTCTCTATCTATTGGTTCTGTTTCTCTGGACAACGCTGACTAATACAATCCTATTGTCTGGAACTTAGTATGCAAGAAAGAGAGTGAGTATATGGGGTGAAATGTATAGGAGTGGAGCTAAAAGACTTTGCTGCAGGAGAGGAGTTCAAGTCATTGAGGGCAGTTATGAGTCAGCAATAATGTTGGTGCAGTATTTTATTTCAGGAGTCAATTAAAAGTATTGTCATTTTAGCAGTTTATGTCTTCCATTTATCAAATTGAGTATAGTGCCTTCCTCTGTCCTACCAGATGAAAGTTTATGAAAGATACTAATCATTTCCAAATTCCTTCATTTTTACTATCTATCCAGATTATTTTAAATACAGTATCTCTATAAATAGCACTTTGTCCATTGATATATGTTTGTGTTTACATGATTGTGTGTGTGTGTGTGTGCACGTGCAAAACATGGAAATAGGATATTTGGTCTACCTTAATCCCTGGAATGGAAGTAATGGTGATTACTTTTGTACAGCAAGTAATAAACTCCCAAATGGTTGGCATTTCCTTTTTCTTATACTAGACAGAGTCAAAGGTGAAGGATGATAAAGAAAAGTTTTGACAATAGTGCCAAATTACCTTCCTCAGTTCCTAGATTGGGGATTTTCAATCTAGGGGCAGATGTCACTATAATATAAGAGGTCTAGTCCTTGATTTCAGAAGCAGCTATCCAAGCTGTTATAAGAACTGATGATAGGAACATGCCTCTCTTCTCAAGTTCTGTACAACAACCACTTATCCATAGCTCTTGATGGTTACTGCTCAGCCATTTCTTGCCAGCTGTTCTTTCCCTGTGCAGGGAGAGCACGGGAGTATGGAGCCTCAGTTTGGTTTGCTATTGTCAGGACATCAAACTAATCATTAGGTAGAAAGTTGAATAAACATTTACTTTTGACTTTTAAATGGTTACTTCGGAAAGTTTTACTTAGCAGCAAGACCAACTACATAATTTGCGGGGCCCAGTGCAGTGTGAAAATTTGGGGTCCATTTTTGCAAAAAATATTAAGAATCTCAAGATAGTGACAGAGCTTTAAGGCCAATTCAGGCTCCTCCTGCGTGCAGGACTCTGTGTAACTACACAGGTAGCACAGCTAGGATGCAGACGCTGCTCAATGTTATACATTTAGTACTTTGATGTCCCTGAATTCCTTACAAAACTCTTACTTCCTCCCCTCCCCACCCAAGTCCCCAGCTCTTCTGTTTTTTTCCAAAACTTTACTTGTGTACAACACTATGAAACATGACAGGGTCTGATGAGAAAGTATTAATTGGCTTTAACCTAGTTTTTTTTCATTTTTATTTCTGAATATCAGCACTCATAGCCCTTTTCCCTATTTTCTGACTTACCCTAATACAACTCCATATCGTACAAAGCTTCATAGTCCTGTATATGCATGTGGTGAACATTTGTGTGGCTATTTGCAGCTGATGGATTAGTATCCATAAGTTGAGAGGATTCTTCAAAGGTCCTGAGATTGAATATGAAAAAATGACCTGTAAGAATTAAGTCATTCACATGTAGCACAGATGGACGAATTACCAAGGGAGATGGCATATATCTGGATCACAAAAGACTTATAAGGCAAATTAAAGGCATGTATTCTCATCAAAGTAACCTCTGATTGCTTTATTTCCTGGAATACTCTATTATCGGTGTCAGGGTTCTCCAGAGAAACAAAATCAATAGGATGTATATAAATTTCCTGTATGGAATATAGTTCGGTTATGTAGGAAGTGCCGAAGGATGAGTGAGTGGAATTACATGTGAGGAATTGGCTCCCATGATTACGAAAGTGGGCAAGTTCAAAGATCTGGAGGTGAGTCAGCAAGCTTGGCTAGAGACCCACTTGGCAGGCTCAAGACCGAGGAGGAGCTGATGTCCCAGTTTGAAGGTAGCCAGGCAGCAAGAATTCTCTCTTACTTAGGGGACAGTAGTCTTTTTGTTTTATTCAGGCCTTCAAATGATTGGATGAGGCCTGCACACACTGGAAAGGCCAATCTGTTTTATTTGGTCTGCCTGTTTAAATGCCAGTCTCACTCAACAACACCCCCAAGAAACACCCACAATAATGTTTGACCGAATACCTGGAGACCCCATGGCCCAGTCAAGTTGACACATGAAATTAAGGTACCACAGATATCCTGTTGTCACAAACTCTGTATAGCACTTAAAATTCCTGGTTTCATGCTTGGTACAGAAAGTTAGCTACTGTTCATCATTTGTTTAATTCTACACGTGGCCATAACTTAAGATTAATTATAACAAAGTTTAATTAGAACGAAAGATGTAATTAGATGTAAATTCTTGCATCAAGTGGTTGCTTTGTGCTAGGCACAGGTTAGGACTGCAAAGATGACTACAAATGGCTGATTACTACAAAGGACATTGTAGTAATTTTATTTTTATTTTTATTATTTTTTTTGAAATGGAGTTTTGCTCTTGTTGCCCCGGCCGGAGTGCAATGGCGTTATCTTGGCTCACTGCAACCTCCGCCTCCCGGTTCAAGTGAGTCTCCTGCCTCAGCTTCCCTAGTAGCTGGGATTACAGGCACTCATAATAATAGGCCCAGCTATTATTTTGTATTTTTAGTAGAGACAGTGTTTCACCATATTGGTCAGGCTGGTCTTGAACTCCTGACCTCAGGCGATCCACCCACCTTGGCCCACCAAAGTGTTGGGATTACAGGCGTGAGCCACCGCACCTGGCAGGACATTGGTTTAGAAACAGCTTTATTAAGTGGATTTTACCTGAGAGTTTCTTCCTATACTTTTAGTCCTTGTCAGAGATGTGATGTATTTTCTCTTGTGATTGCACTTTTAAAGTTGGAATCCTATGAATGCCGTCAGCACTACTATGTGGAATATGGTTTGGTTACGTAGGAAATGCAGAAGACTGAGTGAGTGGAATTACTCAAAAGTAGATCAGAAAGCAGCTATGGTCATAGACATCAGCCTCAGTGGGGCAACAGGAGTTGGAAGGAGTAAACTGAGGGAAAAAATCAGTAGAATACTGGATGGAGCAGACAGAGTGAGACTGAATGGGAGAAGGGTGAGGTGGGCTGAGACAGCTGGTCACATTCAGCTCTAAATTCTCGAAGAAGTAGTTTAGACTACACCAAGGATGGGGGATAAAAACCAGCCTAGAGCTCAGAGAAGGTGGATGTGGCACGGGAAATAAGAATTGTCATTGTTGAATTCCTTGAGAAAAAAATGTGAAGAAGAGGCTTGAGGCCTCAAAGACATTGCATGCATGAGTCAGAACAAGCTTGAACTACAAGGAAGATTTGATTAATGAATCAAATATTAATGCCACATTTTCTCTTATTTCAAGTGTTTTTTTTTCCAACTATTATCTCTGTATAGAATGTCTTCGCTCTCTGCCATCACCTTATTATTAATAACTCCTATTAACTCTTAGGTCTCAGCCTTGCTGTTACTTCCTCCCCAGAAGTCTCCTTTAACCACTAAAGACTGGGCTTGGTGCTTTTCCCCTGTGTTCTCATGTCACCCTACTCTAGAACTATGTCACTGATTTAAATTGCTTTCTGGTAGGGCACGGTGGCTCACGCCTGTATTCCCAGCACTTTGGGAGGCTGAGGCGGGCAGATCACGAAGTCAGGAGTTCGAGACCGGCCTGACCAACGTGGTGAAACTTTGTCTCTACTAAAAATACAAAAATTAGCTGGGCATGGTGGTGGGGGCCTGTAGTTCCAGCTACTTGGGAGGCTGAGTCAGGAGAATTGCTTGAACTCAGGAGGCGGAGGTTGCATCCAGCCGAGATCGTGCCACTGCACTCCAGCCTGGGCAACAGAACGAGGCTCCATCTCAAAATAAATAAATAAATAAATAAATAAATAAATAATAAAATAAAAAAGAAATTGCTTTCTGACATGTCTGTTTTCCTGAATGAGCTGGGAGCTCCTTAATGACAATAGCTATTTCTTGTTTAAAGTCATATCCCCAGAAACTATAAGCTTAGTAGATATTTGCTATGTGAAAGAAGGAATGAAAGAATGAATGAGGACTTGATTCCTGTACTCCCAACAACATTTAAGACACTGTGCTGAGTATTCAGTAAGGGGGCATCAGGAAGGGTGAGGTAGAGGTGGTAGTGAAACCAAAAAACTGAACACTGTTCCTGGCTTCAGAGAACATGTAGTCTATTAACAATTGTGAATAATGGTGTAATACAAGACACATGACATAATACAATACTACAACACAAGACAAGAGAATAGGATTGCCATATTTAGCAAATAAAAATACAGGATGCCCAGTTAAATTTGAATTTCAGGTAAGCAACAAATAGTATGTATATATCTCATGGACTATTTGGGAGATACTAATACTAAAAATTATTCATTGCTTATTAAAATTCAAATTTGATTGGATAGCCTATATTTTATCAACCCTCAATGAGAAGAACTGGAGCTGTAAGAGATTGCTTTTGTTTTTGTTTTTTCATTTTTTCAGGGATGGAATGGAGGTCTTGGAGAAAGGTAAATGATTTGGGAAATGTTTTCTGGAAAAGATAGGAACAGAGCTGAGTTGCAAAGATCACAAGACAAAACGTGAGGAGGTGCAATTCTGGTAGAAGAAACCTCAGATGAAAAGGTGATACTGTGGCAGGATCAGAGACTGGCTGACATCTGGTTTGGCCAGAGTGTGAAAGGGTGGTGAGAAACCCAACTAGAGGGTTGGGCAGGGCCTGGTGACTCCATATGTTCCAAAGCCTCAGTCTCCTGGGCACCCTGCCCCCTTCACCTTGGCCACGCTTTGTGAACAAGCAGAACTAGATCTTGCTGCCTGGGCAAATGTTTCATCCTTACCTAGTTAATTAGGCTTGAACATTAGTCTCTCTCTGGAAATAGTGAAGAAGAAACACCAGGAGCATTTTGCAAGGGTCATACATTGCTCAATGTTTGCATTTTTTCAAAAACACTGGTGTCAAAACAGCATGTCCAGCAAAGTTGAGGGAAAAGTGAAAACTAATGATGACTTATCAAAACAAGATGTGATGGTGTGGGAAATGCTATTAACTTCTACGGCATTTGTAATTTTCGTCTTTCTCTTCTGTTATAACATATGTTTAGCATTATATAGTAAATATAGAATAAAACAGATACAAATAGCTTATTTGTAATCCAAGAAGAGGGGGAAATGTTTAGATAATAAAGTTGGGCACCTACTGTGTTCCAGGTGGCAACATATGTTATTTCTCTTAATCTTCATAACAATACTATAATACTATGGTATATACTATGATGATTTTAATGTGCATCTTGCTGAATTTCACAATGTTTATTTGCTCATCTATGATCGCTCAACTAGCAATTGGTTATTTTGAAATTCAAATGTGGTTTGACTTCAACATCTATATTGTTTCCATTTACCACACCTATAGATAGGTACTCACAGATAAACAATAATTATGGTGCAGTTATGGCAGATACACTGTGGGAACAGACAGGAGGGAGCATTTAATTCTGTCTTGAGGACATCAAGGGTGGCTTTGGAAGGAGATGATGCTTGAGTGGTGATTGATGACAATGATCTCATTTTCTAATAAGGTTAATAACAGGCAATGCATGAAACATATTCACAAGTAAGATAAATATTAATAGTTTTTAAAACACATGTATTTCATCCTAATAAGCTCTCATTAGGTTTCTGTAACCTTTTATTAAATGTTCCACACTGATCACATTGATGACAAACACAAATTCTTTTTTTTTCTTTTTTTTTTTTTTGAGATGGAGTTTTGCTCTTATTGCCCAGACTGGAGTGCAATGGCACCATCTCGGCTCACCGCAACCTCCACCTCCCGGGTTCGAGCGATTCTCCTGCCTCAGCCTCCCGAGTAGCTGGGATTATAGGTGTTCACCACCATGCCTGGCTAATTTTGTATTTTCAGCAGAGACGGGGTTTCTCCATGTTGGTCAGACTTGTCTCGAACTCCCAACCTCAGGTGATCCGCCCACCTCGGCCTCTCAAAGTGCTGGGATTATAGGCGTGAGCCACCGCACCCAGCCAACAAACACAAATTCTTATACTTGCTACCACAAACATTATTAGCCATATTTATTAGATGGTCATTATTTATTAAATTAAATTAAATAATTAAATATTCATTAAATCATTAAAACCTTCAGCTACTTATATGATTATAGTTTGGTGCTGTTTTTGCAAAGACACTACACATTCACATAGAAATATGTCTAAAACTTTTATAATTCTATAAACTACATGAATGGTTATACAGTTGAGTTGACTAAATTCCTCCCACATAATTATTTCAATTACATAAAATATTACTTACATAACTGGAATGGTATTATAGCTATAAAATACTCGTCTGTAATTACATAAAATTAAATTCAGTAAAAAGAAAGGCCTAAAATTTTAGCAACATACTCTCTAGAGAAAAGCTGCTGAACAGTTGTGTTTCTATAAGTTTTAAAATACAATTGTAAAAATAAAAACTAAAAACAAAATTTTTCAAAATTTTGCTTTCTCAAAAGACATTAGCCAAATTTTAATAAAAACATTGAAGAGTTTGTTTTGCATACACTCCGATGAGATGAACTAATATTATCATCCCCTTTTAAACCAAATTTTGTTTGCAAATCTTCTCTCCAAGAAGCCCCCTAAACAGATCTTACTTTCCTTTTGGTAATGCTTACTTATGATCTGTTAGCAACTTATTCGTATTGTTACAGGTAGTTAGATAGGCATGAGTGGGGCAGGAGAGCGCTTTTCCCCCACCCACTAGGAATGTCCGGGGATGGTTTGACAATTATCACACTGCCTCTCTAGCAATGATAATTCAGCAGCCGGTGCCAGGGAGAGACAATCTCCTGATGATCCACAGCTGTTAACATTAAAGTGTTAATTGAATGCAGATGCCAGGGAAGGCAGCCTCCTGGGCATGTACCGTAAGAGACAAGTTGGCGGAGTATGACCTTTTGGGGACACTCCATCGGAAAAAAGGGAAGGAAGGCTCAGACGCGGCTGTATACAACTTCTTAAACTCACTGTGTGCTCAATTCCCAGAAGTAAGGAGGGCACTGCGCATGCGGGAAGCCCACCCTAAGGGAGGAATTATGGGAAAGAGGCAAGCCTGTAAAGCCCGAGGATCAAGGTTAAACGCTCTCTTTTTGACCTTCAGGCACCCTCTTGGGTCTTTTACAAGTGAACTTTCTTTCCTGTTTTAAAGCCTTTTAAATAAACTTCCACTCCTGTGCTGAAACTTGCCTTAGTCTTTTTTTCTGCTTTATGCCCCTCAGTCGAATTCTTTCATCTGAGGAGGCAAGAATTGAAGTTGCTGCAGACGCCTGTGGATTCACCACAAGTACATTGGAGTAACCACTGGGAACAACAGGTTGCCTTAGAAGCTTTGCAGGTTGTTTTGTTTTTTTGTTTGTTTGTTTTTTTGAGACGGGGTCTCACTTTGTCGCCCAGGTTTGTTGCCCAGGCTGGAGTGCAGTGGCGCAATCTCGGCTCTCCGCAACCTCTGCCTCCCGGGCTCAAGTGATCCTCCCACCTCGGCTTCCCGAGTACCTGGGACTACAGGCATGCACCACCACACCCGGCTAATTTTAATTTTAATTTTGTATTTTTAGTAGAGTTGGGGTTTCACCATGTTCCCAGCTGGTCTTGAACTCTTGAGGTGAAGCAATCCGCCCACCTCAGCCTCCCAAAGTGCTGAGATTACAGACGTGAGCCATCGCGCCTAGCCTTGCAAGTTGTTTTTTGTTGAACAGAAGAAGCTATTCAAAAATGTCCAGGACTCTGTTATTTATTCAGCAAGCTTACAAAGCCATCTTTGATTGACTGATTCTTTGACAATGACTATCTGGATGACACAGGAAGGATGCAATTCTGGCCTTGGAGAGAAAACTTGCAAGGAAAGGAACATGTTTGAATTTCAGATGTGTTCCTCAATGAATCACGTAAGTTTGCCGTTTATATTCATTAAAGAATACGTTTTAAATGAGGATAAAATTACAACTTTCATACAATATAAAATAAATGTGTCGGATTCAACTCAGGAATTAATAAGGTGATAAATAGATGTTGCAAGGAGTTCAAAAGAGAACCACACATTTATGGTTAAATAAGGAATGTGAAATGAATTTACAAACAAATGCAAAACTGGCAAAACTGGTCAATATCCACACAAACCCAATTTGCATTTTCATGGACAGAGATTATTTGCATTCCAATCAATTTTCTCCAAGGTAACTTCTGTGTCTAAAGAGTTGTGAAATAGCCCAATCAGAGGCAAACAAAGGCACAGATAACCCAGACGGATGAGCTAGACAAAGCATTTCACCTTTTTTCTCTACGTATTCTTTCTTTACCAGGGTGATTTTGGTGCATCTGACACCTTTTCAATGATTAATAAATCAAGATCCAGAAATTAGTGAATAAAATTAAGTATTGGGGGCTGTAGGGGGAAAACATTTCTCTCTACTCTGCATATCTTTTAGCTGGGGCAGACCGCCGCAACAAAAGACTGATTAACGAGGGAAAAAAGGACGTTTCATAACGTGTATCTTCTGTATACCTGGGAGTAACTTAGAGAAATGAACAAATCTCAAAGACATGGCTTTGAATTCAGGCTTAAATCCTATCTTCCACTGAAACAAAGACAGAAGGGTGAGGGGAAGGCCAGTTATGGTGAGACGCCCAGGAAAACACAGTAAGCAAAGGTCAAGTTTGTTATGCAGATCTAAGTTGGTGCCTTCTCCACTGAGTCTCTAATGATTTAGTCATCCTTCTCATCCTGGTACAGAGAGGAAGACACTTACAAATGGAGATTTCCTTTACAGATATACATTTTTCTTACAAAAGGGTAACTTTTACTCTGTTTTCAGAGCTTCTCCTGTGTCTGCAATTTCTCAAAATAGCTCAAAATAATCCTTATGCCAAACAGGCATATTTTCATCTCCTACAGGTCAAAGATATTCACATTCAAGAGTTTGGGAATGAAATTCATTTTGGATAATAATATAAAAATCAAGGTTTCTTTTGAGGGCATGGCGTTAACTAATTACAATTTGACACAAAAATGGAACTGTCATTCTATTTTCTGTACATGGTCCATGAAATACAACATGAGAATTTGGAATGATTTGGGTCAGTTATCCAACTACCAGCAATCTCCTTGTAACTCACAGATCCCCCTCTATAATAATCACAATGATAATAACAGCAATAATAATAAAAACTGTGACACCTGAGTCTTATTGATCCCTTAACAGGTGCCAGACGCCGTGCTAGGTGTTTTAGCTATAATTTCTTAAATTTAATTTCCATAATAGCATATACAGTGGATGTAATTATGCTAATTTGTGAAATAGCAGTTCATGCCTTCCTTCCTCTCAGCCCCTCTTTTCAATAAAGTAAAAAAAATTTAAGCAAACAAGTTTCATTGGATGATTTCGATTATAGTATTTCAAAAGCGTGGTTCAGGGAACTAAACAGCCATACTTCTTTGGCTATGGTTTCCTCAACAACTTGGCTTCTTTCCCCTCAGTTTGAAAAGTTATATATAACTTTATGTAATCACTGATGTTTAATTTCTGTGAAATGCTTTAAAAAGCTCACAAGATATAAAACTCTCATTTATTCCCCTTTTTATAAGTGGGAAGACTTGAAGAGGACTTGAGTCCTTTGCTTTTACAGAGTTAGGGTCTAGAGCTGTTGACTTCTAGCCATTCAGAGAGAAAACATCTGAAAGAGTTATGCAGTGAAATCACAAAGCAAACATTGTTTGGGGAACTAAGATAGTATCTAGACTACACACACTGAAAAGCTAATTTATGTCCACACTTATTTTCTTCTTTGCACTCCTCTCTCTCCTTTCTTCTTCGTCTCTGTTCTCTTTATCCACTTCATATGCTGCAAGAGACATTTAGTACCTGACTACACAAAAAGAAATGTGCTGAGTTTGACTTTCTTTTTTGCATACACTAGGGAACTAATTTTAGCGTATGTTGCATTCTTTTATAAATGACTTTTTTTTGGCTGTCTTATAGTTAGAGTTCTAAACTCTCGCTATCGTGCTGTGCATTTTTATTTCCCTGCTTTGCACTGTGGCAAAAAGAAAGCAAAAAGCCATCACTACACTAGGGGCACCCTCTAAATAAAGACGGCTTTCCCCAGGTCTGACTGTGACTTTCCCCCACCCCACTAATGGAAAGGGTTAGAAAAAGGAAGTAGCATGAGTCACTGCTATTGCCACACCCTCAGGAAAACCCCTGCTCCATCTTCCTCTTGTGCTACGATGACTCTTTCTAGCCAAGGTCCTGGGTCACAGGAACAAAGTTTTCAAAACATACTCATGAGTTTCTGGAGGAATGCAGTGTCGAACTGATTGACAACAACAAGAATCAAAACAAGGTTAGATACCAAAAAATAAAAATAAAAAATTATTTGACTGAAAAATAGAAGAATGGGTCTGATCCAAACATTCATTTATGAGCTGGTTGTTTGAAAGTGAAAACGTAGTTTCCATTTTTTACATATACATCCTCGATGATTGTTAGGACTGCTAGACTATCCACTCAAGGCTATCCTACACCCAAATGGCTGAGGTGCGTGTAATGTTTCTGTGGGGAAGGTTCAGTTGGCTTTCCTGTTTGGTTACCAGGGACATATTTTCCCATCCTTCACCACGGTTCTAACAGCTGGTGGGGTGATGTTCCTTTAGCCATTTGGCTGGGCAATGAGAATAGGACTTCTGGAGACAAAAATACTTGCCACAGAGATAAATCTGGGAAGGAAGAGGGGAAAACCCTGATTTCTGTTGTGGAGGAGAGAAGGTGATTTTGATATGGACAGAAGACAGGGAAATATTGGGTAGAAGAGGGTGGTTCCCCGGCAAAGTCCCAACCCTCAAGCCTTGAGACCCGTGGCCGTAAGTGGGAACAGGCATTATGTGCCCCAAAAGTTGGCTTTTGGCTCGCCATGCCCCTCCATCCTGTACCCATATAAACCCTGAACCCCAGGCTCCAGAAGCAGATGAGCAGATGAGGAGACAAGCAGACAAACAGCGCAGCAGAGAAAGAGAGAAGAGAAGGAACATCTGAACGCTGAGAGGAGCTCAGCTGGGGGTGGTTGGAGGGGAGTTTGACTGCTGGATGGCCAAACTCCAGGGGAAGATCATCTTCCCACTCCATCCTCCTCCCAGCTCCCCATCCATCCTGCTGAGAGCCACCTCCATCACTCAGTAAAACCCCACATTCATCCTTCAAGCCCATGGGTCACCTGATTCTTCTGGGATGCTGAGCAAGAGCTGGGGATACAGAAAGCTGCCATACTGGTCCTCTGCCCTTGCAAAAAGGGGCCGCAGGCACCCACCCCTAGATACGGGGCTGGAGCCCAAAGCACTTGCCCCGGCTCCTACACCTGTCAGTCTGTGTGTTTCCCCTCCCATCAGGGGTTTGAGCAATGGTGACAACTGAAGAGCAGTGCTGTCGACTGAACAGGTGAGCCATACCTCTGTTGCATGTCCTGCGAGAGGGATCAGGAAACTTTCCCGTTTCAATCTGGGGCAACTGCCTGGGTCATTTCTATCACTAGCGATGGGAAAATAGAGGAGAGGCAGGAGAAAATGTGGGGCAGTGGGAAGTGATGGTCTTGGTGAGGAACAGAATGAAAAGTCATACCTTCTAGGAGAGTGAGGACTGGTTTGCTGTCCTCACTTGTAGGTGTCAAGTGGTGTCGCATTGTAATTTTTATTTGTATTTCCCTAATGACAAGCACGTTTTTATGTACTCATTGGCCATTTGGACATATTTGAAGACATGTCTATCAAATTGTTTATTTCTTAATTGGGTTGTCTTTTCATTGTTAATCTCTAGGAGTTCTTCATATATTCTGCATTGTATATTCAGTCTTTTATTATATATATTATTTGCACATATATTTTTCCAATTCTGTGCGTTGTCTTTTTGTTTTATTGATTGTGTCCTTAGAAACGGGGTTTTTGATTTCTATGAAATCCAATTTATCTGCTTTTTCTTTTGTTGCTTGTACATTTGGTGTTATATCTGTGTATTAGTCCCTTTTCAGACCACTGATAAAGACATACCCATGACCAGGCATGGTAGCTTGCACCTGTAATCCCAGCACTTTGGGAGGCCAAGGTGGGTGAATCACTTGAGGTCAGGAGTTCAAGACCAGCCTGGCCTACATGGTGAAACCCCATCTCTACTAAAAATACACACAAACACACAAAATTAGCTGGGCATTGTGGCACATGCCTGTAATCCCAGTTACTTGGGAGGCTGAGGCAGGAGAATAGCTTGAACCCAGGAAGTGGAGGTTGTAGTAAGCTGAGATTGCAGCACTGCATTCCAGCCTGGGCAACAGAGCTAGACTCCATCTCAAAAAAAAAAAAAAAAAAAAAAAAAAAAGACATACCCGAGATTGGGTAATTTACAAAAGAAAGAGGTTTATTGGACTCGAAAGTTCTATGTGGCTAGGATGGCCTTACAATCATGGCAGAAGGTGAAAGTCACATCTCACATGGTGGCAGACAAGAGAAGAGTGAGAGCCAAGCAAAAGGGGTTTCCCCTTATAGAACCATCAGCTCTCATGAGACTTATTCACTACCATGAGAACAGTATGGGGGAAGCTCCCCCCATGATTCAAGTGTCTCCCACTGGGTCCCTCCCACAACACAACAGAATTATGGGAGCTACAATTCAAGATGAGATTTGGCTGGGGACACAGCCAAACAGTATCAGTCTGTAAACCAAAAATAAAATTCTAAGCCTTTCAACCATCTGAATGAACCACTCCTCTTGGCCAAGGGCATTCCAAAGTTAACCTGAAAAACTAGTTCAGGCCATGATGGGAAGGGAGGGTCAGAAGTGCCTCATTATATATCCTCTTCCCTTTTGGAATTCAGGAAAAGCCTTCCAGCACTAACATCAACACAGACCTTAAGTCTTACAAGAAACATTTACCATCTATTCTCTCTGAAGCCTCCTACCTGGAGGTTTCATCTGCATGATAAAACTTTGGTCTCCACCACCACGTATCTTAACCTAGACATTCCATTCTATTAATTTCAGGTCTTTAGATAATAACTTAACTCTTTCAACCAATTGCCAATCAGAAAATCTTTAAAATCTACCTATGAGCTGGAAGCCCAACTTCAAGTTGTCCTGCCTTTCTAGATCGAAACAATGTACATCTTACATGTATTGATTGATGTATTATGTCTCCCTAAAATAGATAAAAGCAAGCTATACTCGACCACCTTGAGCACATGCCATCATGACCTCCTGAGGCTGTGTCACGGGTGCATCCTTAACCTTGGCAAAATAAACTTTCTAAATTGATTGAGACCTGTCTCAGGTACCTTTGGATTCACAAATCTAAGAAACCATTGCCTAACCCAATGTCATGAAGATTTACTCTTATGCTTTCTTCTAAGACTTTTTTTTTTTTTTGAGACAGAGTCTCACTCTGTCACCCAGGCTGGAGTGCAGTGGCACCATGTCGGCTCACTGCAACTTTCATCTCCTGGGTTCAAGCAATTCTCCTGCCTCAGCCTCCTGAGTAGCTGGGATTACAGGCACCCACCACCATGCCTGGCTAGTTTTTATATTTTTAATAGAGATGGGGTTTCACCATGTTGGCCAGGCTGGTCTCAAACTCCTGACCTCAGGTGATCCACCCACCTTGGCTTCCCAAAGTGCTGGGATTATAGGCATGAGCCACCATGCCCGGCCTCTTCTAAGACTTTTATAGTTTTACCTCTTATATTTAGGTCTATGGTTGACTTTTATAGTTTTACCCCTTATGTTTAGGTCTATGAATTTTTGTATATGGTGTGAAGTAGGGCTTCAAATTTATTCATTTGCATATGGATATTTAGTTGTCCCAGCACCATTTGTTGAAAATACTACTGTTTCTTCATTAAATTTTCTTGACATCTTTGCTGAAAAATCATTTGACCTATAAATGTAAGAGTTTATTTCTGAATCCAATTCTATTCTGTTGATCTATATGTCTATGCTTATGCCAGTACTACATTGTCTTTGTCACTGCAGTTTTGTAATAAGTTTTGAAACTGATAAGCCTAAGTCCTACAATTCCAGGTTGTTTTGGTTATTGTGGTTCCTTTGAGTTCTTATACAAATTTTAGGATTGGCTTGTCAATTTCTGAAAAAACATAGCTGAGATTTTGAGAAGGATTGAGTTGAATATGTGGATTAATTTGTGAAATATTGCCACCTTAACAGAAGTAAGTCTTCTGATCCATGAACATGAGGTATCTTCCCATTTATTTAGATCTTCTTTAACTTCTTTCAATGATCTTTTACAGATTTTCAGTGTACAAGTCTTTTACTTAAAAAAAATTATTCCTGAGGTTTTCTTTTATACTTTTGCAAACAAAATTGTTTTTTATTGTATTTCTTATTGTTTATTGCTATTTTATAGAAATAAAATTCATTTCCGTATATTGATCTTCTATTCTGCAACCTTATTATGCTGGTTTGTTAGATTCTTATAGTTTTTTGGTAGATTTTCCTTAGGATTTTATATATACAAGATTACATCATCTGCAGATAGAAACAATTTTACTTCTTCCTTTGTAATCTGTGAAGTCTGCGTTCTTTTTTATGTGCAGCCACTGAAGTCTCTGCCTAGTCTGATTAGCAGTCAGCTAATTATTAGACAGAGATTTTCTTAAATGCTTTGAACCACTAAGTTTCCCAGTCTTTGCTGATGGAATATATGTGTGCTTACCTTTTATTTCTTTCTTTCTGCCTAGCTGCTCTGGCTAGAACCTTCAATACAATGTTGACTAGAAGTGGTGAGAGTAGACATCCTTATCTTGTTCCTGAACTTTCTTTCACCATTAAGCATGATGTTAGCTAGAGGTTTTTCATAGATGGCCTTTATTGGGTTGAGAAACTTCTCTTCTATGCTTAGTTTGCTGTGGGGGTGGGGGTGGATTTCATCAATTGCTTTAAGAAAATGTATTGAGATGATTATGTGGGTTTATCTTTAATTCTACTAATATGCTATATTACATTGATAGATTTCTTATGTTGAGCCAACCTTGCATTCCTGGGATAATCTCACTTAGTCATGGTGTATAATCCATTTTATATGTTGTTCAATATGGCCTGCTACACTTTTGTTGAGGATTTTTGCATCTATATTCGTAAGAGATATTAGTCTGTGTTTTTTTCTCTTTTGATATCTATATCTGATTATGGTATTATGGTGATATGGCCTCCATAGAATTAGCTGGGAAATGTTCCTTTCTCTTCCACCTTTTCAGAAAAGTTTGTGAGTGATCTTCATTCTTTCTAAATTATTCAGTGGAATTCATTATTGAAATCACTTGAGCCTGGACTTTTTGTGAGAAGCTTTTGGATTACTAATTCAATCTCTTTACTTATTATAGGTCTATTTGAATATTCAGTTTCTTCTTGAGTCAGTTTTGGTAGTTTGTATCTTTCTAGGAATTTGGCTACCTCATCTAGGTTATTTAATTTGTTAGCACACAATTGTTTGTAGTATTTTCTTATAATCCTTTTATTTCTTTAAACAACTTAATGATGTTCTTTATCGTTTCTGATTTTAGTGATTGGAGTGATGTGTATTTCTTATATGGCATGTCTGCTACTGATGAATTATTTTAGTTTTAGTTTATCTGGGAATATCTTACTTTCTCCTTCATTTTTGAAAGACACTTTTGCTTAATATAGAATTCTTGATTGACAATCTTTTTCTTTCAGCACTTTGAATATATTAACTCCCATTTCCTTCTGATCTCAATGGTTTCTGATGAAAAGCCAACAGTTAATCCTACTAAGAATCCTTTGTATGTGGTAAGCCATTTCTCTCTTGCTGCTTTCAAGATTCTTGCTTTGTCTTTGTCTTTTTACAGTCAGATTACAATGTAACTCACTGTGGATCTCTTTGAGTTTATTCTACTTGAATTTATTTAGATTTTTGACTGTGTAATATGTTTGACCAAATTTGGAAAATTTTTGGCCATTATTTTTTCAAATGATATTTCTGTCTTTTTATCTATCTTTTCTTCTCTTGGACTGCCATATGTTGGTATGCTTGATAGTGTCCCACAGGTTTCTGAAGCTTGTTATTATTTTTTTTAATCTTTTTTCTTTCTGGTCCTGGATAATCACAATTGGCCTATCTTCAAGTTCACTGATTGTTTCTTCTATGAGTTCAAATTTGTTGTTAATCCCATCTAGTGATTTTAATTTCAGTTATACTTTTCAACTTCAGAATTTCTATTCTCTTAAAACAATAATTTACATCTTTTAATAGATATTTTTGTTTGATGAGACATTATTCTCACACTTTGTTTTAATTTTTTAGATGTGGTTTCCTTTAGTTCATTAGATGATTAAAGGTCATTGTTTATTGAGTATTCACGGACATATATATGGCAAAAATAGACACCGGGGACTACTAGAAGAGGAGGGGAGGGAGGGGGCAAGGGTGAAAAAAAAAAAAAGCAACTATTGGGTACTATACTCACTACCTGGGTTACAGGATTATTCATACCCCAAACCTCAGTATCACACAGTATACCCATGCAACAAACTTGCACATGTACCCACTGAGTCTAAAAGAAAACATCAAATTATAAAACAAAAAGCAAAATAAAATCTTTGTTTGCTAAATCCAAAGTCTGGACTTTGTCAAGGAGAATTTACTGCTTGTTTTCTTTTGCACAGGACATTCTTTTTTGTGTGTGTATGTGTGTCTCTCTGTTTTTGTTAAAAACTGGACATTTTAAATAATATGTCTATTCGGGAAATTGGATGCTGTCTTCTCCCCAAAGTTTGTTGTTATTGTTGCTATTTTTTCTTACTATTATTAGTTTGTTTATTCGTTTTTTTAGTGACTTTCCTGCACTAATTCTGTAAAGTCTGTATTCTTCTTTTATATGCAGCCATTGAAGTCTCTGCCTGGTTAGATTGGTAGTCAGTTAATGATTAGACAGAGATTTCCTTACATTCCTTGAACCAATAAGTTTCCCAGTTTTGGGTGATGGGATATATGTGTGGGTTGGGGTATATCTTTAATATTCCTACAGGCAGTTTACAACTTTGCCTTAAACTTTCTTCCTGCTTGTATGTAATCTTAAGGTAAGCCAGAGGTGAGGAATTAGGACCTTCTCAGGTCTTTCCTGTGCAGGTACACAGCCCTGCACATGTGAATGACCTTCTGTATTTGCAGGAATATGTGTTTGCTTTCCAAAGTCTCTTATGGACATCTTAATTCCTTGGTTGTTGTGTTTTGGTCGGTTTCCTGTTAGCTCCAACCAGTAACATTGTCTCAGGCAGCTGCAATGTGAAATAATTGCCACCTATTTTTTTTTTTTAAACAAATGTCCTAGGGATAGGGCTGTTGGCACAGAACAAATTCTGGGTTAGGTCAAATACGGAAAAGCCCTGAGAACGGATATTTTCAGTGAACTGCCACACAGGTCAAGTCTTAAAAATTATGAGATTTGGGGGAAGTTTTATATCCATATCCATTTGACCCTCTCCAGTGGCTGCCAGGCTGCTGGTTTTCATAGCTACCGTAGTTGCGAGGCTGTTGGTTTTCAATGTTACCATGGCATTGGGGTGGGGGAGTGGGATTAGGTCAAGTTAAAATGCCACAAAATAGCTCACTGGTCTTACCAAGATTCAGCCATTTTTTCCTGACTAAACAGTCGTTGACATTTTGCAATCTTTTAGTTAATTTCCAGAGTTCTGAAAAAGTTAATTTTGACAATTTTTGCCACTGATCTCATTGCTTTTATGGATGAGCAGATTTTTGATGGTCTTTATTCTACCATTCAAGAAGTACTATCTTTTTTAGCATGTTAAAAGGTAAGTTTTTTAAAAAAACATGAACCATGACACAAAAATTATAAAAATAGTAAATGAACACACGCCAAAGACTTTATTTAACTCTTTATTTATTGTGGAGCATATTAAGATACTATACATTCAAAAGAGAATTAAATACACATACACACAGAGGGAATTGAGAATGCTGAAATCATTTTACAGGCATATTGGGTTAATACCTACAGCCCAATAATCAATTGTATTTCACAGGGCCCAATTCACTTTCATTTCTTCAGGCAAGCATCATTTGTGTTATTAGTTTTTGACAATATTGAGAGTAGTGAAGCAGCTGAAAGGGAGTACAAGGCAAAGATACACTAGAAGGATAGACAGACAGAGTCCTGGTAATCTTTTTTCCCCACAGTAAAGTTTTCATAGTTTTTCCTGATAAGGGAATGGACAAGAGAGTGTAGGGAAAAGCAGTATAACATTTTGAGACCCTGGACATGTGACTAAAACAGTGGAAAAGGACAGAGCAGAGTGCAGGGGTGTTCAAGGTAGCTGTTGCTGGCCTCGCCTTCAGTGATAAATTCTTCTCTATGCCCCGCTTCCTCATCTGTAAGGTAAAGATATGGATCAGCTGATTGCTAAGGCTCATCCCATTCCAGCTGTATTCAAATGTGGCCCCCAGAACTGCAGCATCAGTATCACCTGAGAACTTGTTAGAAATGCAGATCCTTAGGCCCCATCCCAGTTTTACTGAATCGGAAACTCCAGTGTAGATCTCAGCAAGCTCTCTAGGTGATTTTGATGCAGCTGAATTTTGAGAACCATTGTATATCAATTTTCTATGAGATGGAAATTTGATATTGATATGTTATAGTTTGGCTGTGTTCCCATTCAAATCTCACCTTGAATTGTAATAACCCCTGCCGGGTGCCAGGTGGAGATAATTGAATCATAGGGTCAGTTTCCCTCCTACTGTACTTGTGGTAGTGAATAAGTCTCACAAGATCTGATGGTTTTATAAATGGGAGTTCCCCTGCACACAGTGTCTTGCCTGTCGCCGTGTAAGATGTGACTTTGCTCTTCACAGGCCTTCCACCATGATTGTGAGGCCTTCCTAGCCATGTGGAACTGTGAGTCAATTAAGCCTCTTTCCTTTATAAATTACCCAGTGTCATGTACATCTTTATTAGCAGTGTGAGAATAGACTGATACAGATATCAAGGAAACTCCATTAGCTATCATGACAGCATATTTAGAATTTTCTCCTAAACTTTGAAAGCATCAGTTATTTCTGTGTGTAAAAGGAAAAAGTCAGTTTGGTTAAAGCTCTTTTTATTTTTTATATAAAAAAAGGAGTTCGGCTGGGCACGGTGGCTCACGCCTGTAATCCCAGCACTTTGGGAGGCCGAGGTGGGTGGATCACGAGGTCAGGAGATTGAGACCATCCTGGCTAACACGGTGAAACCCCGCCTCTACTAAAAATACAAAAAGTTAGCCGGGCGTGGTGGCGGGTGCCTGTAGTCCCAGCTACTCCGGAGGCTGAGGCAGGAGAATGGTGTGAACCCAGGTGGCGGAGCTTGCAGTGAGCCGAGATCGCACCACTTGCACTCCAGCCTGGGTGAAAGAGTGAGACTCCGTCTCGAAAAAAAAAAAAGAAAAAAAAGAATAAAAAGAGTTCATTTCTTCTTACTCAGAATTCATTTTAGAGAGTAGCTTATCATTGCTCTATGTCCATTTGTTGTAGGCAAAACCTCAATTCACAATTTATTTTAACATAACCAGTCCAAAGAAAGGTCAGAGAGGTATTTTTTTTAGCTTTGAGTTTCATATATTTTATATAGTTAGAAACTTCTCTCCTAGTTATCATAGTGGGGAAGGGTGAGGTCAGACTTCCAAAGTCTTGTGCTGGAAAGTTTTTGGTCTTTCTCTTCACTCACAAAGGCAGTGATTACAGGACACTATGGGCTGTGCTTGGAAAACTTTTGTATAAACCTCAGTCCTTGGGTTGGGCGCTTCTCTGCTTACTTATGATGAGCTATTCTGTTTGTTTGGTACACAGTAGACTGGTCCTGTTTGCCACTATCATTTCCTTACGGTTTACAGCTATGGTGCACCATTTAAAATGATGGTTTTCAATATCCTAATTGTATGATGTGTCCTTTGTACATTCTCAGCATGATGCTCTTTCCAGCGTTTTCTACAGTAGCTGTTCTCTGCTCAACCCCATCTGATCGACTGGTGCAAAGGTGATCATTGTTTCTAAGTGGATGCCCTGGCCAGCTTTGAAAACTCTCTTAGCAATGACTTATATTTAAGCATAGGTCACTGATTACATTGGTGAAAGTAATATCTATGAAGTTAAGAACAATGAGACCTCAGAACTAGTAGTCAAAACCTCACTGTTTACAATGTAGGGAAGTTTCTCCAGCAGGTGTTAATAGGTTTACTACAAAGAAAGCATTGCGTCTGTGGTCAAATCTCTCAAAGACTTCTGATGTACATTCGTATCGAACACTCTGAGAGTCTTATAGTAAAGAAACATCTAACTGTGTGTAACTCACGTTTTCAAACTTATTTGAGCATGAAACATTTTTACCACTGGCATATCTAATCACATCCAGTTTGGGAAAGGATGTGTAGAATATTTGAGATGATCTTTAGAACTTGTTAAAAGGAGAGTTTCTTAAAAATCCAGGAGTGTGGTGCAATGCTGAGTCCTCAGAGCCTCCCTGTGTTTCCATAACAGAGATAAAATAAGACTGGATATTTCACAGAATCCTGTTTTACTCATCTAATGATCGAAAGAGGTAAATTATGAGAGAGACCGTCCTATGCAACAAAGGATCAACATAAATGTGAGTTACTCGTGATTATGGTAACTGAGTTGACTGCAGCTTTGTTACTCAAAATGTGGCCTATGAAAGCAGAGCATTGGAATCACCTGAGTGCCTGCTAGAAATGCAGAGTCTCAGGCCCTAATCCAGATTTATTTCATCTAAGGCTGCATTGTAGCAAAATGTGATTCCTAGGCATGTTAAAGTCTGAAAAGCGTTGATTACAGCCTTTTGTACTCTTCCTCTTCCTGACATGTCTTAGGTTCATTTCTTCTACCTCATTTCGGTGCCTGCCCCATCTGGAATTCTTTGCAATACTTCTCTTCCTGGAAATTCATAATCTTTACCATTCACTTCCATCGAAATTTTGTTCCTCTTTTCCCTCCCTGAATTCTAATATTATATGTGGTTTTTTTTTTAATGCCAATAGTATGCCTAGACCTAGGAAATTTCTCAGAAGACCACAGTAAACTTTACAAAATTTTAAAAATTCCATAAATTGTTCAACACTTGTTTTCATCTGTTTTCTGCTGCTATAACAGAATGGATGATTTATAAAGACAGGTTTATTTAGATCATGGTTCTGGAGGTTAGGAAGTCCAAATGGCACTGGCATCTGGTGAGTGGCATCCCATGGTGAAAGGGTGGAAGGTGGGATTGAGCCCATGAGACAGAGACAGAAATAGGGGCCGAACTTTGGTTTTTATCAGAAGCCCACTCTTGTGATAATTAACCGACTTCCAATGTACTGGCATTAATCCATTCACGAGGGCAGAGCCCTTATATTTTCTTTATAGTGTTAACTTCTTAAATAAAGGTTCCACCTTCCAATACCCTTACAATGGCAGTTAAATGTCAACATGAGTTTTTGTGGGGACATTCAAAACATAGCAACTGTCAATTAGTTTTCCAAAGTCAGTCTCTCTAGGTCTTTCTTTAGTTATAGGAAGGGACAAGGTACGGGGCTGGGTGTGTTAACAATCCCTTTCCATTTAATAAAGGTTGCTAAGAGTTAAACATCTAAGTTCTGCCTATGCAAAAAATAACATTCATTATCATAATAGTTTAATTTCGGATGAGATTGGGCACATGCAGAGTGGTATGGCTGTAGACACACAATAGTTTCAGAAGTCAGACTGTCAGAACCATATAGTGAGAGCCACCATAAGCACCAAAAAGCCCATGTATAGATTTCTCTAGCAAAGATGCTTCCTTAACGGCGCTACTGCTCCAGGATGGGGTTGAGGTATTGCTGGGGATTGGTAGCCACATTGCTTGTAAAGAGACTGTACTTGCTCCTTCCAGTCTCCCTATGATAAAGTTTTAAGAATATCATAATGAGAATTTTTAGGCTACATATAGATTTTTCCACTGTAGGCAGATGAAATCACATATTCTGGTTAGACATTAGATAAAGCTTCTGAGATTTGGACATGCTTTCATTAGACAAATGAATGTAATTTTTGATGATCTAATACTCTGCATGTTTCCGGAGGAAGCAGTTAAAGACAAATTTAAATTCTGACAAAGATTTATTCAGCTTGTTCTTTGGTGGGGAAAGGGAGCTGAATAGTAAAATGTCAACGATTCAAAACTCCTAATTTTCCTTGTTCCAAGTAAATAATGAGTTTCTAGATAACAGAATTTAAAAAAAGTTCCCGTAAGTTTTCCCTTCTTCAGTACTCTCACAAATATCCATGCATGCCAGTAAATAATGTAATCTTAATACATTAAAAGATGAATCATGTAAAAGGGAAGTGAAAATGACAAATATGGGAAAAAATGTGACACAAAGAAGTGCATTATGTGTTTATTCGAGAAACCATGAAAAGTTCTGTGAAAAAGCTAAGTGCATGAGATCACTACTCAACATCTTAAATCCCTCAGTGCTGAATTTTCATGGTTTGCAAGCAATCTGAAGGGCATTCAGGCTTCTAGGAAGAAGTTTCGCAACTTTGAATTTTTGCCTGTCTCTTGGCCTTAATACAGCAATTTAAAATAAAGTATCAAGGGAACTCAGCCTGCCTCTAAATTGAGGGATAATATTCTGCCTTTACAAGCCTGTGACATCACGTATCTTCTTACTTTACAAAAGCTCAAATTCCTTGAGCATTAAGATATTAAGAACCTAGTCATGCACAGAAAACACCAGTTTTTTTAATTTTCCAAAGCGATTGGCTCTGAAACTCTGGAACAGTGTTGTCCAAAACAACTTTCTGTAATAGGCCAGGTGTGGTGGCTCATGCTTGTAATCCCAGCACTTTGGGAGGCCAGGTGGGTAGATCACCTGAGGTCAGGAGTTCAAGACTAGCCTGGCCAACATGGGAAACCCCATCTCTACTAAAAATACAAAAATTAGCTGGGGTTGGTGGTGCATCCCTGTAGTTCTAACTATTCGGGAGGCTGAAACAGGGGAATCAGTTGAACTTGGGAGGTAGAGATTGCAGTGAGCCGAGATTATGAAACTGCACTCCAGCCTGGGCAACAGAGTGAGACCCTGTCTCTAAAAAAAAAAAAAAAAACTTTCTGTAATGATAAACATTTTCTGTGTATATGCTGTCCAATGTGGTGGCCACTACTAAATGAATACTTAATTTTTTAAAACTTTAATTAATTAAAATTTAAGTTTAAATAGCTACATGTGGCCAGTGGCTACAGGGTTGGATAATGCAACCCTAGGAATATTTTCTTTATGGTGTTAACATATAATTTAAAGCATTATTTTTATGTCTTAATACTATTTTCTGGTTTATGTATATAGAAAAAAACCTTTAATACCTTACATGAGAACAAATTTTTAGTGCCATTCCTTAGAGATTATTTTCTTGGAAATAATGACATAAGTGGTCCATCAGATGATGTTATATGAGTCATAGAAATGCTTGATATAAAGTCCAAAATATCCTCACACATGTGGTCTGTGAGGCAGGCTTGTATATAGAAAAAAGGTGGAGGAAATTATGAACACAGGGAAGGAGGTAAAATCATTGCTGGTGCCATATGTCTGGATCTTCTGTTTTCTTCTATTGTGATTTATGTTCTTTTTAAATGACTTTACTGAGCCCTTTGATTTATTTTGTGATAAAGATTAAATATTTTGTCCTTTTCTGATGTTTAAAATCTGAGATTAGTCTAAATAAGGTGACTCATTTTTTTTGAGGCACACACTGCCCACCTGTCATCATACCACTGGCAGAGCCTTTAGATAATGAACTAGTACATGTGATAGCCTCCAAAATGCTCCCTTTGAGCTCTTTCTTTATTTTTAAATGTCTTGCTAATGGAGTTTCTTAAAACTGTTTTTTTCTTGGAGTATTTCCTTCAGGGTTGGTTTATATACCACACAGGAAACCAGTTTCATTACTTGATAATTGTGCTTTGGTTGTAGAACCAATTTTTTGAATGGGCTGGACATAGGAGGCCAAGTAGAAGTCAGCCTTGTTCTTTCAAACCCCCTCTCAGATTTCTCTTTCCTGTCTATGGATAAATTTGTCTTAAAGATCCCATTTTCAGGTATTAAAAAGTCCAGCCCATGGGAAAACAATATTCACATGTAAAATAATGAAGTTGGATCTTTACCTAACATCATATATAAAAATTAACTCAAGGTATATCAAAGATCCATTTGTAAAACCTAAAATTATATAAATCTTAGAAAAAACACAGGGCAAAAGCTTCACAACATTGGATTTGAAAACAATCTTTTGGTGGCCATTATACCAAAGGCAAAGGCCATAAAAGAAGAAATAAACAAATTGGGCTTCATGAAAAATTTTAAAATTGGACATCAAAGAAAATATCAGCTGTCTAAAAAGACAACCCACAGAATGGGAGAAAACATTTGCAACTCACAGAAGGGGTTGATTAGTATCCAGAATATATAGAGAACTCCTAAAACTGAACAACAACAAATAACCTGATTCAAATGGGCAAAGAACTTGAATAGGCATTTCTTCAAAGAAGGTGTATAAATGATCAATAAGCATGTGAAAAGATGTTCAACATTACCAGTCACTGGAGAGATACAAATCAAAACTAAAAGGAGATCCCACTTGACACTCATTGGGATGGCTACTATTTAAAACAACACAGAAATCACAAGTGTTGGTGAGGATGTAGAGAAATTGGAACGCTTGTACACTATTGGTAGGAATGCAAAATGGTACACTGTTGTGGAAAATGGTATGGTGGATCCTCAAAAAATTAAAAAATAGAATTACCATATGATCCAGTAATTATGCTTCTGAGTATATACCCAAAGAATTGAAAATGGTACACCCATGATTATAGCAGCATTATATTCACAATAGCTAGTATGTAGAAGCAACACAATTATCTATTGATTGATGGCTAGACAGGCAAAATGTGGTAAATACATACAAGGAATATTACTCAGCCTTAAAAAGGAAAGAAATTCTGAAATATGCTACAACATGGATGAACTTGAGGATATTACGTTAAATGAAATAAACCAGTCATAAAAAGACAAATATTGTTTGATTCTACTTATATGAGGCACTTAGGGTAGGCAAATTGATAGAGACAGTAGAATGGTGTTTCCCAAGGGCAAGGGGGAGAGGAAAGTGGAGAGTTAGTGGTTTATGTGTACAGAATTTTAGTTTTACTGAAGAGTTACGGAGATCGATGGTGATAATGGTTGTATAGCATTATAAATGTATTTAATACCGCTGAACATATACTTAAAAATGACTAAGACAGTAAATTTTAGTTATATGTATTTTAACACAATTTAAAAAATTGGAAACAAAAAGTCCAACCTAGGGTAACATCAAACTTTCAATCACTTGTCCAATTTAAACCTTCTCCCATCCCCCACAGCTCAGGTGCCTGGGTCCTGGAAGCCTACAGTGGGGAAGGGGTGTTGCGGTCAGCTTCTCTGGTCCTCCTGACCACCTTTTCTCTCATCCACGGTTCCTCACGCCTCTAGGGTAGAATGCAGGAGAGTGGGAAGACTAGAGGCATAGCACAGTCTTAGTTGGCTGGCACTGTTACAACTGGCTGTTTCCAGCCCTCTGGGAGGCAGATGCCCAAATGCACCCTCCACACTTTCTCTCATGAGGTAGTTTCTGAAAATGCCCAAAGGGTCCTCTCACTACCTTGTTCTCTGGCTTTGAGTATGAAAGACTTGGTTGTGAAGTAAGCCATGTGATCAGATGACTGCTTATGAGCCTTGCTTAGCAGCCTCATCTGATCGGATCCCATAGCCTCTCCTTTAGGGGTTGCTTTGCCCTGCCAGGCAGATGCCTTCTATATGGCCCTTTCAAGTCTTCCCAAGATGGTTACCTTCCATAGTCTCCATTTAACCCATAGAGCACTCAGCACCTGGCCTCAGACAGGGTATGAAGGTGTAGGCTGCTTCTCTTCACTTTGCTTAGAAGGGAGCTCTAGCTGGCCTCTCATTAGACTTTGTCAGATGAGAATCAGGCACCTGTCCTGTGTCCCTGTAAGTCCAGGAAACTCTAGTTCCTCTCAGGGCCCGTGCTGTTGCTGGGGCCCAGAACCTGCCCCAATTTAGCTGGCTCCAGCTGGCTAGGGGTGGGGGACGATGGGAAGGGTGTGGTAGTAGTAAGCTGTCTTACTCCCTTCCTGCCAGACACCCCAGTCTCTATAAGCAGTTATTCTGAAGACTCTCATTTGGCATGCGCTATGGACTGAACGTGTGTCCTCCGCCCCGCCTAAATTCATATGCTGAAACTGTAATCCCTAAGATGATGGTATGAGGAGGTGGAGACTTCAGGAGGTAATTAGGTGGAGCCCGTATGATGGGACTGGTGCCCTTTTAAGAGACATGAGAGCGCTTGCTTCCTCTCTCTCCACCATGTGAGGACATAACCAAGAACTGATTCGGCCTGCACCTGGGTCTTCACTTCCAGCCTCCAAAACTGTGAGAAATAAATTTCTGTTGCCTAAGCCACTCAGCCTATGACATTTTTGTTATGGCAGTCTGAACTAACTAAGGCAATATGAGAATGGGAGAGAAGCGCTCCAGCTACTCTCCCAGGGGGAGGTGGGACAAACATACAAAGAAATCACTATTAATCTTTGTACTCCTCCTGAATGGAAACTGAAGGAAGGTGACGTAGATGAGGTTCAAGTCACCTCCTAGCAAATCATGCATAGATATTCTAACACTCTCTTTAGGTTTTGAAACTGGTGCACCATGATAATTCCACTGAACTAATTAATTGTCTCTGGTTGGAGAAATCTCAAAATTGTGAGGTACATGATTTAGAAAGAACAAGGAATATAAATACATTTAAAATATTTTTCCTAACCCTCCATACTAAGATGCAAAAAATACCAATATTCATCTTCTCTGAAGCATGAATCACCTCAGAATAGCCCACGATGTACACTAATATGTGGAAGTACCTTCATGGGATTTAAATATATTTACCTTTCAATTATAGAATTAAGATGATTTTGGAAAATGGATAAAGAGACATTGAAATGTGGAAAAGTTGAACTCTTACGCACTCATGCAAAAGAGTTGATTTCCTCTTTTTGGCAATATCCCGCCTGCTTTGCCCCTGCAACCCTCTGCATTCCTTGCTGCTGCCACACATGGAGGCATAGATACATGCTCTCTCTCACACACACACACACACACACACACACACAAACACATAGACATGCGCACAGACACATACAGACACACACACAGACACACACACACACAGACACATACAGACACACAGACACATAGACATATATACACAGACACATACACAGACACACATACAGACACAAACAGACACACATACAGACACAGACACACACACAGACACACACACAGACACAAATACAGACAATACAAACACACATACAGACATATATACAGACACACACACAGACACACACACAAACACAAGTACAGACACTGCAGACACACAGACACACATGCAGACACAGACACACACACAGACACAAATACAGACACTACAAACAGACATATATACAGACACATACACAGACACACATAGACACACACACAGACACACAGACACAAGTACAGACACTGCAGACACAGACACACACGCAGACACATACAGACACAGACACATACAGACACACACACATATACACAGGCACACACAGACACACACACACAGACAGACACAGACAGACACACACAGACAGACACACACAGACACATATGGAGACACACATACAGACACGCACACACAGACACACACACAGACATATACACAGACACACATACAGACACACAGACATATACACAGACACACATACAGACACACAGACATATACACAGACACACACAGGCACACACACATGCACACGGACATACAGACACACACAGACACATCAGGCACACACGTAGACACACACAGATACACACATAGACACATACAGACACACACAGACACACATAGACACACACACAGGCACACACACAGACACTTAGACACACCTGTGTATGGGAAAACAAGCCCTTAGTCTTTCCGCTTCCTATTTGTCCCCTGACCCTTCTTCTATACCGTATACTCCATTTCAACCTTCCAATGCCATTTACCATGTTCTGGATCTCCCATGCCTTGTAAATCCTGACAACATTTGTGTGTCTTTTGTCCTAGACCTTTGGGCTTCACTTTCCACTCACTGCCAAGAAAAAGTAATTCCCGATAGTGTTCTTGTTGGGGGTAAAAAGACATTCTTATGTGGTATCTCTCAGGCACCAAATGTACACCTTCTTTGCTCTCTTCAGTTCACACCACATAGACAAGCCTATAAAGAATTCCTTCTAGGAGGTTATTTGACATCTATTGAATTGGTTTTGGGGGCTCAGCCAAAAATAAGATAACAGAAAAATTTTATTTCATACCCTATTATATAGTAAATATTGTCCAGATTTAATAAACGATGTTTCTATTCTTTGCAAGTAGAATTATTTATCAGTAAATCCTAAGTGGCTTTTTAAAAATGACTAGAGTTTCCTGGAGACTAAAGCTTTCACACAAGTTTAATTTTAAAGCTTTTCATTATTTTCTTTGTCTTCATTAGTCTTTAAGCAGCAAGTTCTCATTACAAACTAAACCATGCAAAGCGTGTAATATTCAAGACACTCCTCCCACTCCCTTGCAGCCGGAGGCATCCATGAACTTAGTAAAGATTGTTTCAGCAGAAATGCAAAAAGAGTCCATTTTTGGCCTTTGGCTGCAAAAAAGTCCCTTGAATCCTCCCAATTTTTGTTCAGCACTTTCATTGGTTAATTCCTACTCATTAAAAAAAATTACTTGAGGTAAGACTGCTATACAAAAAGCCATACATAGTTAATGTGTACAACTTAATGAGTTTGGAGATTAGTATATACCCATGAAACCATCACCACAATCTATGGTACAAACCTATTTGTCATCTCCGAAAGTTTCCATCTACCCTCTTCATTTATTATTCTTATATTTTTGGTGATAAGAATCCTTAACATGAAAAATACTCTTAGTAGGTTTGTAAGTATACAATACAATATTGTTAGGTTATGCAACATAAAAAATACTACTCATTTTTTATCACTTGGCTCTGGTCTCGTCTCTCCATAATGCCTTTGCCAGTTTCTACTAAGTTCTCCTATTTTGACTTGATAGTATTAATGCATACCCTTATCTCAGTACTTCATATGCACCTTGAAATTATCCGTGTTACCTCTTTCTCAGTCCTTACAATGTTCTCGGAAGGAACCATGTCTTACTCTTCTTTGTTACCCCTCTTCCAAAGTGCCTATCACATAGTAGGTGCTCAATAAATGTTTATTGAATAGAGAGAAATAGGTAAGATTAGGATCCATTTCTGATCACATTTTACAGGCAAGAAAACTAATGCTTTCCAGGAATGGGCAAACTATTTCAGTAAAGGGCCAGAGAGTAAATATGTTATGCTTTGTTGGCCATCTGGACTCTTTCACAACTACTTAACTCTGCTGTTGTAGCAGGACAGCAGCCACAGACAATCTGTAAATGACTGGGTGCGGCTGTGTTCCAATGAAACTTTATTTACAAAACAGATGGCACACAGATTTGCTTCTAGGGCTCTAGTTTGCAGCTTCTTCTGTACTAAACTAAGAGTGGTTTACTGACTTAGTTTCACATCTAGAGTATATTTGTGTATGGCAAAACTCAAAGTCTTTTTACATAGTTGAATGATTGTATATTGTGGTGGAATAGTAATCTTCTCAATAGTTTGCTAGTGGTCTAAAGATCTGATGTTCAATCAAAGATGTGTAATTTACTACTAAGAGGAAGCAAGTTAAGCCTCACTAATTCTAATGTACTTGTGAGTGGAAAGATACAATGAATATCATGTTAAGAAAATAGTACACGTTTAAGAACAATCTGTTCCCCTATGGTCTCCTAGGTCATCAAGAGAATGGACTCTTTAATGGACAAGAATTATGTGCACAGTAATATGGTAATATTGGCTCTGCCTGTCAAAGGAAGCGTTCATTATTCACGGGTGTATATTTATCAGCATCTTCCTGAGTTGATGCCTGTTTCCCAACCATTTCTTGGCATTAAAGACTTCCTCTGGTAGGTCTATCTCCTCACAGGGCTCCATGTGGTCCGGGCTGGATCTTTGTGTATATGGCTTTTCCCACCAGGATGTGGGGGTGTTAGAGGATAGATTCCAAGATCTCCAAGGTCCCAAGCAGTCCTCAAATTTATTAGCTATTATCTCTTTTCAAATGCATCTTTTCCATGCAAGCCCCTTTTGGCTTGAAACATTATCTAAGTTTAAATTAGCTGTTTCTTCTCTGACCTCAAGTTGCTGCAACGCATATGGCAGGATTATCTTGGCTATTAATCTGATCTCTGTGTAATTCCCTCTCCTTCTGTTTCTTACCTTCAGTGAACCCAGGGGCACCCGTAAACTCTAATCACACATTGATCTAAGCATTTCAGATGCTTGCTTGTAAAGACTACCTGAACCTGGGGCTGAGACTGTGAGGAGAAGATGGAAGAGGGGTGATTGGGATATGAGAGAAAAGTGTGGAGGCAACAGATTTTTCGGAGTGAAGCCAGGAAGTGGAAGGAGGACCAGGAAGTAGAAGGAGGACCGGGAAATGGAAGGAGTGCCAGGAAGTGGAAGGAGTCAATGCCACACTGTGCTTGAAACCAACTTGCCCTCAGTGACTCAGTGCCCGTGGACAACACACCATCTAAAAGTGTTGGGTCCTTATTTGTCCCCTGAACAGAAGGTAGGCTTCTTGGTTGCCTTGTCAGGGCAGAAAGCGTGGAAGAAAAACATGGTGTCCTGGCCTACATGCAACTGATCGGAACAGCTGGGAATTTCCCTGTGAGATGGAACAACTCTGGACCTACCACTGCTGTTACCCGCACCGCTTCGCCTCTAATGGTTGTTATTTCTCATGGGTTAGTCTTGTTTTTAGTTACTATTTTATGAAGAAATTCCTTCCTCTCAAGGTAGATAGAATAAGATCAACCTCACGGAGTTATTGTGGGGATAAAATAAGAGGACGTGTGGGCCGGGTGCAGTGGGCTCACGTCTGTAATCCCTGTACTTTGGGAGGCTGAGGGGGGTGGAGCACTTGACGTCAGGAATTCGAGACCAGTCTGGCCAACATGGTGAAACCTCGTCTCTACTAAAAATACAAAAATTAGCTGGGCATGGTGGTGCACACCAGTAATCCCAGCTGTTCGGGAGGCTAAGGCAGGAGAATTTCTTGAACCTAGGAGGCAGAGGCTGCAGTGAGCCAAGATTGAGCCTCTGCACTCCAGCCTGGGTGACAGAGTAAGACTCTGTCTCCAAAAAAAAAAAAAAAAAAAGCAACTATGGAATGCCTCTGAAATTATTATGATATTCCAAAATAAAGAATTGTTATATGTTAAGAGCTCCCTGAGGATCAAGTTTTGGACTCCTCTCATCTCACGTAATGACTCATATGACAGCATATCATCAGGATATGGTTTATGAGATTTTCCTGGAATTACATCATATTGATGACACATTTATGCGTCTTTGCGATTACAAAATTCCTCCTATATTGAATGTTGTTATTCTCCCCTCATGATTCAGTTCAAATGCCTTCTTCTCTTTAACGCCTTTGTCAACATCCCACTTCCTCCAGTCTCCCCAGTGCTCTGCTCATAATTCTCCTATCCACATCACATTGTGTAATGATTGTTTATTTACATGTCTGATTATCCTGCTAGTTTGTGAGCACTTGGAGAAGAGAAAACACACAGCCTATATTTTATTCATGTCTGTATGCCCAACGTGTGCACCAGCTGACAGCATAAATGCTCCATGTGTATTCAATATTTCCTAACTGTAAAGTTGAGAGTAGTCCTTCAGCTTTGGGATTTTGTTGACGTTCTCAGTGAAACCCAGGTTTGGAACTCTAATAAGTATATTTGGATATTTCTCAGGCCTATAAATGCAGCTTGGAACTAAAGACATCTGGTCTACTATAAAAATCTTCTGAATGTTCTCTATTCCTCTATTCATGTTTCCTTTCAATCATTCTCCAATTCCTGCCAAAGAGAATATTCCAAAATAAATCTGTTTATTACTTTCTTAATTAAAAGTCTTCAAAGTCTTCCCCTTGCTAAAGGATAAAATTTTTCTTAGGATGGCATCCAAGACCTTAATTTAATCCTCTCGATCTTCCATGACTTATCTCTTGATGCGTCTTCTCCATTCTCCCCTCAGTCCCCCACCAATACACACACCTACCTCACAACCCTGCACTTTCCACCCCACCTACCTGCTTTATAGATGCTGAATTACAAGTAATTATCTAAATGGACCACACTGCAGGAACTTCTGTAGCCATTTTCCATTATTGTCCTGTTCTTTCATTGTTGTTTCTATTTCTTTTTTTATCTCCCTGATTATTTAAACCATATTTTACAGACAGGTGAATTCTCCACTTGTTACATTTACTGACTCTCATGGTGGTGGAGATGGATTTTTTCCTAGTTTGCCTGTGTGTGGGTGAGTTTTGTTTTATTTGCTTATTTTATTGTGAGATCATTTTCAGCAGGGGTTGATTCGCTTCCCACTCCCAGGTAGTAGGAGTACCAGTTTTGCCAGTTTCCTAGTGGTTTTATGGGTCCTAGACCAGCTCTATGTTAACGTCCCACTTGGGATTTTGATAGCATGGGGACAATATAAATTGGAGCCTTACATGCTTGTGTGCCTTAGGTTTGCAATTTCTCGTTTTTTCCCTACTGAGTCGCGGGTAGATGGCAAACTTCCTTGCTACCTCTCTAGGCTTTTGGGTGGAGTATTTCTAGTTCCCTTTTAACAGATGGGCCTGGCTAAATGTAGAGGTTTCAGCTGTAGCTCTCCACTTCAGATCTCACATGGGTCAGTGTCCTTACCCTCTTCCTGCCTGGACATTAAAACTCAGCTGTATTGCTAAGCAGGCCTGACAACCCCGTGAGAGGCTGCTGCATCAGCTCTATTTACTAGCCTGTATTTAATTTCCCTCTTCCTTGCTTAAACCTATGGGTTTGTTTCTGTTTTCTTTTTTCAAGCTCAACCATTTTTCCTTACGCTGTTTTATCTAGCATGTGGGAGAATTGGTGTCAGTGTAGTCCAATAGGTTGTTGGAGGGCCTCTGTGTTACCTGCTGTGGTTATTCCCACGTCCTCCTTTACATGGAACACTCTGTCATCAAACCAACCCAGACTGCAGGGCAACCTTGCTCTTCATACTCAGCTGAGCATCCCCTTCTCTATTGAACTTTTTTAAACCTTTCTCCAGATTAGATTAGTCTCTCCCTCACTGGTACTTCCACCACACACTGTTTAGTTTTAAACCATAAGACCCATGACACTGATGTGCTTACATTGTGTTCATGAGTCCTTTTTCCTTCTTGAAGATTATATTTTATTTATCTTTGTGTCCTTAGGGTCCTGCGCTTTGCAGGGTCCATAACAGGTGTTTAATACAAGCCAAATAATGGATGAATGAGTGAATACATAAAATGGGTGGATAATAAGAAATAACAGAATAGTAGGAATAGTAGAATTTCATAGTTCCCCTAGGTCAGGCATGGTGGTGTGCACCTGTAGTCCTTGCTATCCAGTAGGCTGAGGCAGGAGGATCACATGAACCCAGGAGTGCCAGGCTGGAATAAACTATGATTACGCCACTGCACTCCAGCCCGACAACAGAGTGAGACCCTAAAAAAAAGAGAGAAAAGTTCCTGTCTCTCTGTCTTTATGCCGTGTTTCTAGGCCACATCTATAAATAAATTAAGAAAGTCAAATTTAAACTATCTTATCCTGATAAGAAGTGAAATGTAAGATGTTTATTGAAACTAGCAGCGATCACATCTAGTGCCCCCCATGTGCCAGGCACATTAAATTCACATATCTACTTTTTACAGCAACATTTTGATGTAGGTGCTATGAATATTCTTTTTATACATGAGGGAAATGAATCACCAAAAGGTTAAATAACTTGACCAAACTCAAAAATGATAGAGCTGGGATTTGAGCTCAGGTAGTCTGGCTCCAGAGTCTGTATTTTTAACCATAATATTAGATAACCTATCAGTACTAACGAAGAAGACAGAAGGAAGTTTCTGGGTCCATTTTTTTAAAGCAATTATTTGTGAGTTTAAAGTGAATCATTATTTTCTGATGAATATTCAGGCACTTCTTAGAACCCTGCCATGTGGGAAGATAAAAGTCTCACTCAGTAAAATACCTCTAAATTTAACTGATAGGTCTAAAAATCCTTCCACAATTGAATCTAGATCTCAGATGTTGTTATTTAAACACCTTTCTTTCTGTTTCCTTCCTTATTCACAGGAAAAAAAAAAAAAAGAACAAATACAACCACCTCCTTCTGGTTTCCCTAGAAATATAAGTTGAAGCTTTATTAGAAATCATTTGGTATACATCCCTTTTCCTTAAAATCCGGAAAGCACCACGAATATTTTGAATTTATTTTATTTTATTTTTGAGATGTAATCTCACTCTGTCACCCAGGCTGGAGTGCAGTGGCACAATCTTGGCTCACTGCAACCTCCACCTCTCAACGTTCAAGCAATTGTCTCACCTCAGCCTCCCAAGTAGCTGGGACTACAGGCTCCCACCACCACACCCAGCTAATTTTTGTATTTTTAGTAGAGGCAAGGTTTCATCATGTTAGTCAGGGCGGTCTTGAACTCCTGACCTCAAGTGATCCACCTGCCTGGGCCTCCCAAAGTTCTGGGATTGCAGGCGTGAGCCACTGGGCCAGGCCATTTTGGATATACTGATACAAAGTCACCCCGCTCATTCATTCTCCTTATCACCGACTGAGAAGTAAGAATCAAGACATACTGGATGGAGCAAAGCAACAGGCTCCATCTGCCCAGTCATTTTGACTGTCATACTGCCTGCAGGTGGTAACCACAATGCTTATACTTGTGGATGCAGAGGCCCAATAATTCCTGCATTGCAAATATGATCTCATCTCCTATTGAAGCTCCTTTAATGGAATTTTGTGGAGAAGTGATAACCTTCCCTGAATGTAAGAGTGGGCGAAAGAATCTCAAACCACAAGACACATTGACCATAAGCAAACTGGGAATGTGTTTTTGGAGCAGCAGAAGCTTTTTACTTAGAATTATTAAAGAATATGCTAAAGAAAGATAAGCAACTTGAGCGGTTACTAAATACACCAAGCATGCATGGGGCTGAGATATGTGGGGTTATGTGCAGCTGAGCAAACAAAATGACTATTTTTCTAGGGACCCTGAGTGTGTGGCACTTTGGGTTTGATGACGCACCTCACTATTTAAGGAATGCTGGAGAATTATCCTATCTGAAGTCCAGAATAGATTTTTCTCTTCGAGAGAAAATTAGTTTTTTAATGTTTGAATGGACATTGAGTAAAATGTATCATGAAAATATCTAATAATTTACCATGCCACCAAGATGGCACAGCCTCAGAGCCATGCTGAGATCAGAGGAAAATTGAAATAATTGGTAGAGTACAAAGGGCTTCATTTTTCTTTTCCTTTTTGGCAATAAACTGGCTCCATTACAGTATTAGTGAGTTTCAGAAAATGGATGGTTATTGACATGAGATTACTTGTGAAGCATAGTGTAGATCATTCAGGTGAAAAGGATTGTGTTTTTTTCTTTTTAAGCCCAAAGTACTATATTTAGGTCAATATTTAAACACATGGTAGAACTTATTAAAAGTAGTAAAATTGAAATGTTTGTCACTTAATGAACGATTGGCAACCTTGCTTAAGGTATCTTGGCCACACGTAGGCTCATAAGCAAGATCCTTAAGGTATTTAAAAGGAAATTAGGCTCTCTGGTCCTCCAGTTTGGCAGCCACATTTTCTCATGCAGTGTCAGCCGTGTCCCTGAGACACCATGGTGGAAGTGCAGGTCAGACTAAACAGATTTGGCCATATTGAGTGCCTGGTCACCAAGGCTGCTTTTAACTTTGGGAAGCAGATATTGTTGTCATCAATGACCCTTTCATTGACCTCAACTACATGCTCTGCATATTCCAGTATGATTCCATGGCGTTGGCAAGACTGAGAATGGGAAACTTGTCATCAGTGGAAATCCTATCACCATGTTCCCGGAGGAAGATCCCACCAAAAGCAAGTGGGGTGATGCCAGTGCTCATTATGTTGGGGAGCCCACTGGCATCTTCACTCCCACTCCCATGGAGAAGGCTGGGGCATACTGAGAATAGGGAGTCAAAATGGTCATCATCTCTGCCCTGTCTGTTGATGACCCCATGTTCGTGATGGGGGTGAATGATGAGAAGTTCAAAAACAGCCTCAAGATCATCAGCGATGTCTCCTGTACCACCAACTTCTTCGCCCCCCTGGTCAAGGTCATCCATGCCAACTTTGGTGTCATGACTCATGACCACAGTCCATGCCATCACTGCCACCTACAAGACCAGGGAATGGCCCCTCTGGGAAACAGTGGTGCGACAGCCGCGGGACTCTCCAGAACATCATCTGTGCATCTACTGGTGCTGCATCTACCAAGCGGAACAGGAAGCTCACTGGCATGTCCTCACCAGCAATGTGTTGGTCATGGACCTGACCTGCCATCTGGAGAAACCTGCCAAGTATGATGACACCAAGAAGGTGGTGATGCAGGCATTGGAGGGCCCCTTCAAGGACATCTTGGGCTACACTGAGCACCAGGCTGTCTCCTCCAACTTTAACAGTGACATTTACTCTTCCACTTTCCATGCTGGATCAGCATTGCCCCCAACAACCACTTTGTCAAGCTCACATCCTGGTATGATAGTGAATTTGGCTACAGCAATAGGGTGGTAGGCCTCAAAGGAGTAAGGCCCGCAGACTGCCAGCCCCAGCGAGAGCATGAGAGGGAAAAGAGAGGCCCTCAGCTGCTGGGGAGTCCATGCCACACCCAGTCCCCCATGACAGTGAGAATCTCCCCTCCTCACTGGTTCCATGGCAAACACCCTGAAGTGGGAGGGGCCTAGGGACCCCCACCTTGTGTACCATCAATAAAGTCTCCTGTACTCAAAAAAAGAAAAGAAAAGAAATTATACTGAAAGATAGTATTTAATAAAGAGTTCAGATGGTTTATGTTTATATGTGAATCAGTATCAGGCAATGGATTTATCATTTTGGAAATTAAGCTCCCTTGTAAAAAATATCTGAGTTGTTTATTGAGTTACAGGCGCTTTCTTATAAAGCTCCAGTTGTTGCTTTTCTCAGAGAACTGGGAAGCCCCTTTCAATTTTGTTGTGTTCTGTGAACAGCTTTCCACCCCAAAGACTGGAAAATCTCTTTTCTAACCATGGGAGAAGAACTGAAGCAGAAACAGCAAGAAATACAGGTATTTTGACAAAAGGATTTTCTCATCCCAGTGCTTTCTTACTGCCTGAAATTCTAGTAGTTAACAGTTCTTTAGGAGTCAGATACTTGTCACAGTGTGATATGGTTTGGATCTGTGTCCCCACCCAAATCTTACCTTGAATTATAATCTGAATTGTAATTCCCACGTGTTGAAGGAGGGAGCTAGTGGGAGATGATTGGATTATGGGGGTGGTTTCCACCATGCTGTACTCATGATAGTGAGTGAGTTCTCATGAGATCTGACGGTTTTATAAGTGGCAGTTTCCCCTGCGTGCTCCTCTCTTTCCTGCCACCGTGTAATACATACCTTGCTTCCCCTTCCCCTTCTGCCATGATTGTAAGTTTCCTGAGGCCTTTCCAGCCATGAGGAACTGTGAGTCAATTCAACCTCTTTTGTTTATAAATTACTCAGTCTCAGGTAGTATCTTTGTAGCACTGTGAGAACGGACTAATATACAATGACTCAGAAAGAAAAAGACATCTTTTGACTTTGGAGGGATATATTTTTAGGGTGAGATGATATAAATGGGGATCTCACGGTACCAGGATAGTTGACCTCAGTTGACCAAAGAGCCTAAGCTGAAAAACAAAAATAGTAGCTTATTTTTAAAAATAGCTAATGCTATAGAGGAAAGCAGTAAGTAACTTGGAGAAAAGGCAGAGAAAGCACAAACACGGTCAACATCTGGAGAAGCTTGAACCTCATATGGCAGATCATAATTGTAACACAATTGCTTATTTTATACCCTGAAAATTTTCAGTTCTAAATGAAATCTTGCTGGGTAAGAATATTTTTCAATGACTATTTTAAAGCAAAGCAATTCTGCCAGTTTTGTGGTATATGGTTATTAAAGAGTTAAAGAGCAACAGTTAAGTCATATTGTTAATACTGTGGCATAGAAAATAATCTAATCATGTCCTTTGCCCATTTCTAAATTGGATTAATTTTACTAATATATTTTATTTAACCCAATATATATAAATGTTTCATCATGTAATCAACATAAAATGTTAATGAGATTTTTACCTTTTTATTCATAAAGTCTTCAAAATTCAGGATGTATTTTATATTCGGAATGAAACTCAGTTTAAAGTGGTCACATTTCAAGTGCTCAAAACACAGATGTAGCTGTCATATTGAACAGCACACTGCAGATAGTTCTCATTTTTAGCTGGGCGTTTGGCTTTGCAGAAGTCTGAGGTCCGTATGGTTTTTTTTCTCCTTGTAGATGATTAGCTTTCTGATACCTGAACAATTATTTTTCATTCTTACAATTCAATAACTTAACAAAGATACATATCAAAGAGGTCCATACTTAATTTTCATGTTCATTCACTGGCCAATTGAGTTCTCATTTCAGGACTGTTATTTATTTTGTGATATATCTTTGTAATACTTTTCTTATTCCACTGTTGAGTTATTTTTTCTTCTGAGACATCAGTTAACATTTGTTGGGCTCTCTATTTTTGTCCTCCATATCTAGTAGTTTCTTTATGATTCTTTAAGCACCTCATGTTTATTTGCATTACTGTAATTATCACAATCTTTTTCTAAATGTAAGTATATTGATTTTGTTTTCTGCTCTTTTGATCTTATTTAACTTGTGTTTTTAGCTTGCTTAATTTTGATGACATTATTTTGGTTCTTATTTCCTGTTTCATACTACAGCATTCTTTATATTCTAATCTTTTTGCTCTCATTTTGTCAAATTCAAGTGGCTATTGTAAGCTTGTCCTATTACTCAAAGCTCTTTTGAAAATGTTCCTTCTTACTGCAGTTGAGTCATATAAATGAATAAACAACAAAAATATACAAGAGAATTTTTTAAAAAAGAAAACTAAAGAAAATGTTCCTTCTGTTTCTTGTTTGCTTTAGTTTTTTTCCCCTTAAGATTAGGTTGTTTATTTGGTATCTAGCTAATGTTGGTCTTGTAAAATAAAGTGGGAAGTGTTTCCTCCTCTTCTAAGGAAGAGCTTATGTGGAATTTGTGCTATTTCTTTTTTAAATGTTTGGTAGAACTGATTGGTGAAATAATTTGTCCAAGAGATACCTTTTTCAGATGTTTAAACTATCAATTCAATTTCTTTAATAGTTTTAGGACTATCCAGGTTATCTATTTCATCTTAGGTAAGCTTTGGTATTTATTGATTTTGGAGAAATTGGTCCATTTTATCTCAGTTGTCAAATGTATGTGTATAGAATTACTTGTAGCCATTATATATTATCTTTTTTTCACATCCATGGGGTTTGTAGTCATATATTCTCTTTCACTCCTGATCTTGCCAAGTCAATTCCAAATAATAGAAATTTTCAGTTGATAGAATTCCAAGAAAATTAGATTTTATCTCAAAGAATTCCAAGAAAATTAGATTTTATCTCAAAGTAAAACAAAATAAGACCTCTAGATCTTGAAATCGATGTATCTCAAGTTAATATGTTCAAAATGAATTTCATCATCTGTTTTCCAATTCCTTTTCCTGTTACATACCTTTCTTTTTCAAATGTCACTTATCCAAGACAAAAACTGGGGTACTTCACTATCCCCTTTCCCTAATCCCCCAACTGGTGTGTTAGTTTTGAAAGTTTGCCTTTTTAATATCTCTAGGAGGCATTCCATTTTCTCTAGCCTATCTGCACTGCACTTGTTCAGATTCCCTTTACTTCTTTCCAGGATTATTTCAGAAGCCTCTAAATGATTTTTCTGCCTTTGGCTTTAGCTTCCTTCTAAACTATTCTCTATGTTGTAGCCAAGACATATTTTTAAAGTATGATTCTAGGAATATTATCTACCCCTCACTATCATGAAAATCCTTTAGAGTTTGCCTTAGTCTTTCAGGCTGCTATAACAAAAATCCATAAACTTAGGTGGCTTATAAACAATAAACATTTGTTTCACACAGTTCTGGAGCCTGAGAAGTCCACGATCAAGATGCCAATACATTCAGTGTCTGGGGAGGGTCTATTTCTGGTTCATAGAAGACGTCCTCTAGCTGTGTCCTCACATGGTGGAAGGCTCAAGCTAGCTCTCTGAAGCCTCTTTTACAAGGGCGCTCATCCAATTAATGAAGTCTCTGCCCTCATGACCTAATCACTCCACAAAAGGTCACACTTCCTAATATCATCATGTTGGGGGTTAGGATTTCACCATATGAATTTTGGGGGACACAAACAGAGCATAGCAGAGGTCCTCTGACTGCAGAGATAGAGAATAAACTCCCAGGCACATTTGCTCTTTCTGTGTTTTTGTTTGTTTGTTTGTTTGTTTGTGATCAGATCCCTGCCAGTGTCCATTTTCACATGTTGACACTCTCTTGTTTTTGTACTCCAGCCATTGCGTTTATTTCGCCAAGCTTTTATTCATCTCTGTGACTTTACACAAATTGTTCTTTATGCTTGGGGTACTCTCCCTTGTCACAGCTCCTCTCCTGTCTAAGACATGCTTAGAAGATTCAAGAATAAGCTCCTTTGGTGGCCTCCCTGACCTTCCTCATCTCAGTCCCCTGTGTACTCTCAAAATATCCTGTATACGCTGTTTGACACTTACATTTTACTTGTCTAAGCCTGCTTCAGGCAGAGACTGTATCTTTTTCATATTTATCTTGGTACATAGTAAGTACTCAATAATTATTGAGTGAAGTTCAAATCTTCTGCATTAAGGGATATGATATTCCAACTGGAAAAGTTAACAATTGTAATGTGAGAATAATATCTTTAATTAATTTTGTTTGCTTGCATATTTTCATTTTGTCCTTATAGTAACTCTGTGAATTAACAGGAATCCTCAATTTAATAGAGAAACAAAGTGAGGCTTGGGAGGGTTGGTAATTTTCCCAAAGTAACTCAGCTAATAAGTGGCAGAACCAGGAGTCTGGTATGTGGTCTTAATTTAAAGCTGTTTTCTTCCCACTCTAACATCAAGCCCAGAATAGGAGAATAAAGAGTAAGAGAACCTGAAGGTGTTTTAAATGTGCTCATACCCCCGGTATTAGGTAAATTACTTTTCAGGGTATAAAGGTCTCCTGGATGTGTTATCAGAGACAGTAGGGAACTGCAGAGATGAAAGAAGCTTGGAAATGTGCAAATATTTAAAAAGTGTATCTGAGAAATCCTTTTCTCAGAATTTTTTATTAGCTAGATCGTTGTTGAACATTTGGAATAGAAGATGGCAATCAATCAGGACTGACACACGTTTCCTTCGAATAGATCAGGTAAAGTAAACTCCAATTTTCTTTCTATTCTAAGTTTCCTAGATTGTATGATCACAATAAAATAGCAGACAAAATGTTCACTTATTTGTTCTGGGACCACCCCTCCCCCCCACCACCAGTTGTCATCATTGGGCCAAAATCCACAAAGAATAAGATAAAGTAATCAGCAAATTCAAATGAATTAGCAAGGACCAGTCTCAAGACTGTCTACAAAAAGAATGATCAGATCGTAACTCTAAGTCCTCAAAGGCTTCATCTTCCATGACCCAAGTGGGTGGTCTCCATCTCTATTATCATTGTATGGTATCTACTGCATCCTATAATGTACTTATCCTTTCATGCACCCTGAACATTTCTACAATATCCTAGCAGAGTGAAGAGGCATATTGCCTAGAAACATGGGAGTTTTCAAAGGGATAAGGATTTCTTCATTGTCATGACCTTTTGTACATGATGTACATGATTTGGTGGTGTGTCCCACTATCTGGGCCTTGTGGTTTCCTTACAGACAGTTTCTGCTGTTGTTTTTGTGGTTGGTTCCTCCTTCAGCCTTCTTATCCGTTAGATATCTGTGCAGTTCTTCATTTTTCTTCATAAAAGTAACAATAAACAGCACAAATGAACCCCTGGCAACCTTTATTATTGTATTATACATGAATAAAGCCTATTTTAATAATCTTATGAGCGAGATAAAAGCATGTGGGATGGCTACCTCTGATGTTCCAGATGATTTTTTAAGTAGTTGGACAATCACACAAAAAGGGTATAAACCAAGGGAGGTCAACCTTAAAAGAAGTTTCTTTGTTCTTTGACTTCTGTGAAAATGTTATCGGAGACTTGAATATAAGCATAAAAGCCACATTTATCAAATTAAAAAATTTATAATGCAAAAAGCTGCCAGCTTAGCGAAAAGAACTCTTTTTTTTTTCTTTTTTTGCTGCTAGTTGAAGATGAAAATTCTAAGTAATCTCACCAGGTTGGACAACTGGCTATGAAATGGCATGAAATATGTAAGTTACTATTGTCAGCTTTAAAAGAGCAAATCTGCAATGATAAGATATAAGATCTGAAAATCTTTGTGGCAGCAGCTTTTGTAAAAACGAAAATAAGACATAAACAAATAAATTAATTACAAATTTGCTGTGAGACCAAAATACCACACAGCCCCCAAAAGCTGAGATAGTCACTGCAGATACTGAAGATCTGCATTCTAAACCACATGTTTTATCCCCAATGTTCAGCTCAATGTATTGTGCTTGGTAGATTCTTAATTATTATTTGTTCAGTAACAAATATAATGATCAGGTCTTTGCAGGAGTATTAAATTAAAATTTGTCTGTTACACTTTAATGGTCAGTTGTTAACCTGGAGTGCACACAAATAATGATAGATCAGCAAGGAGGGTCTAAAAACCACATACTAGGAAGTCCAATGGAAGAATTAGGCGTGTACAGAAGAGAAGGTTAATTTATTAAGAGACCGGCTATTTTATTATAGATAGTCTTATTCTGTCCCAAGGGAAGTATTCTAATTGATGTTATAGGGAGGCAGGTTTAAACTCAGTATTAAGAAGAGCTTTCTATAATTAATAAAAGACAATGATATGGACTTGTATTAGTTTGTTGTCACACGGCTATAAAGAGCTACCCGAGACTGGGTAATTTATAAAGAAAGGAGTTTTAATTGACTTACAGTTCCACATAGCTGGGGAGGCCTCAGGAAACTTATAATCATGGCAGAAGGTAAAGGAGAAGCAAGCACCTCCTTCACAAGGCAGCAGGAGAGAGAGAGAACAAGGTGGGAAGTGCCACACTTTAAACCATCAGATCTCGTGAGAACTCACTGTCATGAAAATAGCAGAGGGAAACCCGCCCCCATGATCCAACCACTTCTCACCAGGTTCCTCCCCTGACATGTAGGGATTATAATTTCAGATGAGATTTGGGGACAGGAGCACAGAGCCAAACCATATCAGGACTATTGCATGACCATCTATTAGGCACGTTGTAGGGAAAATTTCTATCTATATATTTGGTGTAGTGATTTAGCTTGGATCGTCTTTCCAACTCAAAGACTACATTGGGTAGTAAGAGCTAGTCTAATTTTTTTAAAAAATAATAAATATCTGGGCTATATGCACTTTTTTCATTATCAACAAAACTACTAAAATATCTTTTCACAGATTAAGCCTAACAATGGGGTTTCTAATTCTTTCTTACTATATTACAGTTTTGTTTTTTACAGTTTGTTAGAGATCACTAGACAGTTACTAATATCCATTATTTTGTCAACATGTAGCTATCTCTGTTGGTTTTTAAAATGCTTGAATATTTTCTGAATTTAAGAAGTGATTTTACAGTATTTGCTGTATTTACAGTATTTGCTGATTCAGATCATTATGGTTATTTATAAAGCCAATCATATGTTTCTGTTTCTGTGTATTTTACAATTTTTTTCAATATGTAAGTGAGGACTGAGAATTAAGAAGTTTTTTGGAAAATGCTAGTTTTTATTAGATGGTGCCCAGAATATCTCAATAATGAAAAGTTGAGTATGTTGGAGTTAAACCAATTGCCTGCCCTCAATGCAGTGCTTATTTCAGTTTGCTGACAGCACTAGTCAGCAGTTTGCTGTTCTGAGTGTTTACTACCACGTCCCTGACATATTTTACCCTGGAATCCCAGGACTCTGTGTTTTCTGGTTATGCTCGGCCTCTCTGGCTTCTTCACAGCTGCCGCTCCCTCATTCTCATCTTAACTGTGGCCACACCCAAAGGAAGGATTTGTAATTCTCTTCTTTGCAATTTTCTGCTTAGAGGTCTCCTCTGCTTCCATGCCTTAAATGGAGAAGCCCCAGTTCTTCACCCATGGCCCTGCCATGAATCTCCCAGCTCTGTGTGAAGGCTCTCCATTGAAATTAACAGGTCTAACATCCACCTCATCACGTTTCTCTTCACAAGAAGACTTTGGGATCTTCTCTGTTTCTGCCAGTGATTCAACCTTTCTCTCAGTCACTAAAGCTCAGATATATTGTAACCACCCAGTGGGTTCACCTTGCCTGCTGCCTAGACAGAATCTATCAAGACGGCAATTGCAATAGAGAAAGAATAATTTACACGGAGCCGGCTGTGTGGGGGACCAGAGTTTCATTATTACTCAAATCAGTCTCCCTGAGAATTTGGGGATCACAGGTCTTTTTTTTTTTGGGATGGAGTCTCATTCTGTTGCCAGGCTGGAGTGCAGTGGCGTGATCTCAGCTCACTGCAACCTCTGCCTCCCAGGTTCAAGTGATTCTCCTGCCTCAGCCTCTTGAGTAGCTGGGACCAGAGGTGCCTGCCACCACGCCCAGCTAATTTTTGTATTTCTAGTAGAGACGGGGTTTCACATGTTATCCAGGATGGTCTCGATCTCTTGACCTTGTGATCTGCCTGTCTCAGCCTCCCAAAGTGCTTGGATTACAGGCGTGAGCCACTGGGCCTGGCCCAGGGTGTTTAAGGATAATTTGGTGGGTGGGGGAAAGCCAGTGAATTGAGAGTGCTGCTTGGTTGGGTCAGAGATGAAATCATGGCAAGTTGAAGCTGTCCTCTTGTGCTGAGTCAATTCCTGGGTGGGGGCCACAAGATCAGGTGAGCCAGTTTATCAGTCTGGGTGGTGCCAGCTGATCCATCAAAATATCTGCAAAATATTTCAAGCACTAATCTTATGAGCAGTTTAGGGAGGGTCAGAATCCTGTAGCCTCCTAAAACATAATTTCAAATCTTGTGGCTAATTGGTCCTATAAAGGCAGTCTAGTCCCCAGGCAAGAAGGAGGCTTGTTTTGGGAAAGGGCTGTTATGGTCTTTGTTGTAAACTATAAACTAAATTCCTCCCAAAGTTAGCTCGGTCTATGCCCAGGAAGGAACAAGGACAGCTTAAAGGTTAGAAGGAAGATGGAGTTGGTTAGGTCAGATCTCTTTCACTGTCTCAGTCATAATTTTGCAAAGGCAGTTTCAATATCACAGTTCCTCTCCTCCCTGCTTAGGGAGACAGTGTCCCATAATTGTTAAGAGCACACCCTCTGACTCAAGCCATCTAGGTTCAAATCCTAGCCCTTCCCTTCGCCAATTGCCGAACTCAAACAAGTATTTTTGCCTCTTCAAGCCCCATTTTTCATATCTGTAAAGCGGAGATCGTAACAAACTGTACATGTCGAAGATGTCCACAGAGTTGGATCAAGGGTTACGAATCTGACAGCCCAAACCTCCAGACTGGCTGTGCTATTATTTCAGTTATTCTGACATGGCTCTGATGCAATGTGGACGTCAACAAAGCATTAAAAGTGAGAGACAGATTAGTAAGCAACTCCCTAAGGGTGGATTTTTAAATATGCACTAAAATTGTGGAGAAGTTAATATACTGTATTAGTTCACTAGGGCTGCCATAAAAAAGTGCCAGAAGGACACTAGGTGACTCAGAAAACAAAAATTTGTTTTCTCACAGTTCTGGAGGCTGTGAATCTAAGATCAACGTGTCAGCAGGTTGACTTCTGAGGCCCCTCTCCCTGGCTTGTAGATCTGTGACTTCAGATTGTCTTCCTTCTGTGTGTCTGTGTCCTAATCTTATAAGGACACCAGTCAGATTACATTAGGACCCATGCCAATAACCTCATTTTACTTTAATTACCTCTTTAAAGGCTTTATGTCTGTTAAAGCAAACTATAGCCTGAGAAGGACTCCCTACTTCTATATTTGAGTCCTTGCGGATGAACCGTAACCTAACTTAATAGGCAGATAAAATTGAAAACCTAACTTAGTAGTATGCACCTGTAACAATAGCTAAATCCTAGCCAATCCCAGCAGCCATATTTCAACCATTCATACACTGCTTAGTGCTCAAACTGTGTTCAAATAAAGCAAACGCCAACCTCTAACCAATCCAGCCGTTCTGTACCTCACTTCCAATTTCTGAACGTCATTTCTCTTTTTTTTTGGTCTATAAATCTTCCACCACATGGCTGCGCTGGAGTCTTTGTGAATCTGCTGTGATTCTGGGGGCTGTCTGATTCGTGAAACGTTCATTGCTCAATTAAACTCCTTTAAATTTAAATCGACTGAAGTTTTTCTTTTATCATGTCCCAAAACAGGAACATTCTGAGGTACTAGAGGTTTGGAGTTCAACATATACATTTGGCGGAGGTTGCAGGAAGACAATTCAGCCCATAGCATATACCTACCTAAGGTCTTAACTGGTAAACAAACAAACAAAAAACCAACCTAGTTATAGTTTTAAATTTGTTTCTATTTTATTTCCCATGAGGTAATCTAAAAGAACCTGGGGAATCCAGGTGCTTTTCAAAGCAGTACTTGTATGGTGTTTCATCATTACCTCTCGGGGGAGGGAAATGAAACTCAGACGGGCCCATTTGGTTTCTATGATACCAGCTTTCCTCACCTTTCTTGGGGAGAGTGATTTTGAAACTATGGGCTAGAAAAGACTTTTGGATTATGTGTGAGCTATGCTCTCTCTCTGGGACTCCTACTATGCTTTGTGATTGTGAAAATAAGTGATTCAAAATCTAAGCTGTTGGAACTCTAAATTATTTTGAGCCATAAGGAAATGTGAATTATGGGGCCTGAGTCACAAGACAGGCAGCTGTAAACTAGGCAGCTGTGAACTTTTTGTAATATTTTTGATTGTCTGAATTGTCTTTTCCCTTACCTACATTATTTTGTAAAATGTTGTGAATGGTTGTAGGACGTGCGACAGGTGTAGCTCACCTGCTTGGTCGCCCCAAAGCTCAAAGGAGGAGCACGCAGACAGGCAGGTGCAGAGGCCAGTACAAGCACTTTTGGGCTCCTGTCCCACGGCAGAGTCTAGGGGTGGGTCTCTGTGACTCTCGAAGCCCATGTAGGCATGTATTACAAAGCTCTTTCAGATTTGTTGTCTGCAGACAGCTTGTGTGTTAATCAGCTTAACGGACCCTCTGCCTTATTGTAAGGGCAGGGGGCCAGCGTGACAACTTTCTTTATCCCAAGCTCTTGTCCAGTGTCCTGAAAGAATCAGATCACACATGGGCTTGAAGGATGAGTGCAAGGTTTTATTGAGTGGTGGAGGTGGCTCTCAGTGAGATGGATGGGGAGGCAGAAGTGGGGATGGAGTGGGAAGGTGGTCTTTCCCTGGAGTTGGGCATCCAGTGGCCCAACTCTTCTCCAGCCACCCTGGCCAAGCTCCCCTATGAGTCCAGACATCCTTCCTTTTCTCTCTTTCTCTGCTGCATTGTTCCACTGTCACTGGTCTGCTGGTTCACTGGTCCACTGGTCTGCTGGTCTTGATGTCCAGCTTCTTGTGTATGTGCCCGCTAAGGTCTTGGGTTTATATGGGGGCAGGATGGGGGGTGCGTGGCAGGCCAAAAGGCAAATTTTGGCCATGAAAACAGAAATGCCTGTCCTCCTTTAGGGCTGCCGGTCTTCAGGCTTGAGGGTGGGCCGTTTGTTGGGGAACCGCCCCCTTCTACCCAGTATTTCCCTGTCTCCTGTCCATATCAGTGAAGGATGCCAGAGGAGACCCCTTCCCTCTTACTGTTGACTTTCATTATAGATTAACCTCTTTCTTCTCACACAAAAACTTTATGGCCGTCTCAATGCCTCAAGATGGAATGTTAAGCACACTCTTTTAAAATCAAAAGGAAATGAAAAGGAGTGATAAAGAAAAGAAAACAAGCTGCATGGAAAAGAAAAGAAAAGAAACTGATTAATTTGTTGTAACTCATAAACTGGCCCTGTATTGAAAATGTTGTAATCTTGTTAAATTTCTTTGCTTTTTCCTATATAAAAGAGAATTTAGCTTTTAACTTCAGAGCACTACCCCCATTTCTCTGGGATAGAGCATCCAGAAATGGCCATTCCCAGCTTTTTGCTTGAATAAACTCTCTAAAATTGGAATCTGACCCCTTTAGATTATTTCAGGTTGACATGATGAGGAGTTGGCTATAAAGTCACCACTCTGGCAAAGACTGAATTTCTCTCCTAGTATCAGTCCAACACCACTGTTGCCCTGATACATACTGCATTACTGTGGAAGGTTTAAAATCAATCTACTTAGTATTTTCCCTTTTGTAGAAGTGGATTTTAATTATTTCAAGGATCAGGTTTATGGTGTGGGGTGGGGGCTCCAGGGATGTGGGGAGGGTAGCGTCACAAGGAATTTTCCTCCAAAATGAGTGTAAGCTCAAGTCCTCTCTTGTGTCTGCTTTGCCTTACTTTGCAGGGAAAGAACCCAAGTTGCATGCAACTTCCTATCTAACTTCTCATTCTCTCTTAATTTTCAAACTTGTTTTCATCCCTCTTAATAGCCAGGTCATAGAATCATTTTCAGAAACATTTCAGGTGCTTCAGGATTTTTGAAACCCTTTAGTTCGCATGGTTTGAGTGTGTCACAGGTTAGTAAACCCTCAAAGCTATGCTGTCATGGTTATTGTGTGGTTTATGCCGAGAGAAACTGGTCATAGTCTGCCCCAAGTAGCAATTAATGGGGACCCTGAGGGGCAGTCAGGAGAAGTGACTAAATCAATACAGCAAGCTCTAGAGAAGCATTTCCTCTTGAGAAGTTCACTATTTTGTGAAAATCAAACGCAACCAAATGCCAGGGGAAAGAACATCTCCCACTGGAGCTTGACAATATTTGTAGAATTAAGTGAAGTTGTGTTTCTGGTGGTTGAAAGTGTCTGTTTGTGATCTCATGTATTCTATTTTGCTGAATAGGTACTTAGGATCTGATTTGGGAGGAAATGAAAGTATGACCACTGGCAAGAGTCAGAAAGAGCTACAGGCATTGGCATTTTCTGTCTATTTCTAAGATCTTTTTGTCAATCCAGTGTTTGGAAACAACTTTCAGTCTACCTGCAGGCATTTTAAATGAGTCCTTTACCTTGTTTCTCGTAGGAAAACTTCATTTAGCTGCATCCACTCCAGGCAAGTTCTTTGTTTCCACTACTTGTCAGTGTTTTTTCTTAATCACTTCCCTCATCTTCCTTCCTCTCTGAGCCCCTCCTTTTCAACCTCCTCCAGTTCCCTACCCCCAGCCCCTAATGGAGTGTGATGTATTATACTTACGCTTTATGAAATTCTCATTAGGGAGGATCCTGTCCATTGACAATAATGGTTGACTTGCAGAATTCTCAAATATGAAGTTTCAATGGTTTGTACATCACATGGTTGATTTTCTTTCCTTCCACACGTGGATAATATCCACACAACAGTATCTCACACCCCTATTCTTTGTGAAAACATTATGTGGAAAAGTCGATGTCTTGGGTGGATCAATTGTCAATAACAACAGTGTTTCGGATACATAAGCCCTTCCTGTTGTAGTCACACCTTCTCTCTGACTTTAGGGGCTCCTACAAGGTCCTTGTATTTATTTCAGAATAGGCTAGTGTAGAGACTTAAGGAAGAGCTCTCGGCATCAGTCAGGAATTCATCAGTCAGGCCCTGAGCCCTGCCTCTGCCATGCTGTCATTGACTTTGGCCTTAGGTGGGTCATTTTGCATCTCTGGGCCCAGTTTCCCCACCCTTAAAAGAAGAAGACTGGCCTGTCAGGAGTTCTAGCATCCTTGTGATAGGTCATCCTTGTTGGACAATCCTTGTTTTGTTCCCATTAAGCTTTACTTGCCAGTGAGTTCCTTTTCGTCCTTTTGTAGATTCCGTAAGACCCAGAGGGTGAGTCTAGCCAAAGAGGGAATCAAGCTGGGCTAGCCAAAGAATGTATCCTCTTTGCTCCTAATCTTCTGAAGAATAACTCACTCCAGAGGCAGGAGGAACCATCTCTGATTGAGCCAGTGAGCATGTGGCTGGCTGTCCTTATGAGCCCCAGGCCCCACCATCAGAGCTAAGCTTGCCAAGGAATGCGGTGTTCCTTCCATAGCTCTGCTTCAGATCTGCTTCCCAGCCCTGTCTGTCCTTCTTGGATTAGGCAGCAGCATTCTAGGAACAAATCCCCTTTGCTCAGCCATGCATCACTGCCTTCCAACTCATTTTCTGAATCTCACAGTTCTTGTCCCCTCCCTGCTGGTCCTGGCAAGACTGAATTTGTCAGGCCTTGTTGAGTTCCTGTAGCCTGGTGCATGTGGTTAGGACCTAGGTTGCTTTTGGCTGCTCTAGATATTTTAAGTACTTTTAATTGATTGGAAAAACATGCTAACTTTGAGTTTTAAAGTATTTGTAATTATACCCCCCAAGGCCACTGACTTAGCTGTGGGGTTGTCAAAGAGCCATTAATAAGCAAATTAAAAGGAAGAGGTGGAGCCGTAAAAGCAGTTGCAGAACTAGAAGCCAAAAGCAGCACTTTCTGTTTAGTGACTGTAATAGCCCTGACTGTGTGTGGACTCCTGAGATGGAGGACAAGTGAACTTACTATGTGTTTGAAAAAATGGTTGCAGTGGGGCAAATATAAACCTATGCTGTGCCACACTCCTTCAAGGCTGATCTATTTCATGGCCACTTCCAGAATTGTGCAACAGGTGACCTCCAGGATAACTATGACTTATCTTATAGCAACATAGTTCATCTAGGATAGAAAATTGTACCTTTATCCCTGGTACCTTCTGACTACAGATGACATAGTGCTTGAACCAATCCTATCTAATCTCTTTCCACTCATTTTTAGAATAAAAGCCAAGCCTCTCATGGATTGGGATGCCCTTAGAGAAAGAATGCTTATTTCAATGCAGTTGTGTTACTGCTTCGTGGTGTCATATATATTAGTCAGTTTCACTGCAATAATATATAGTCTCCAAATCTCAGGGGCTCACGCCAACAAATTTTCATTTCCCACTTGCATTACATAGTGATGGTCGTGCACTGATTGCTACAATTCTGCTCCCAGTGTCTTCTCTTTCCTGGAATCAGAAACATAGCCATGTATAGTTGGGACTTGCTATTTTTGTTTCATAACTGCATTTTTGTACCCGGTAGCTGTCTGCACTCCTTCCCCTTCCCTGTCCTCTTCCCAGCCTCTAGTAACCATCATTTTACTCTTTACCTCCATGAGTTCAATTGTTTTGATTCCTAAGTCTCACATATGAGTGAGAACCTGCGAAATTTATCTTTCTGTGCCTGGCTTTGGGACTGCTGTTTTTGTGGCAGAAAGAAAAACAGAGTATTGGCTGGAAAATGTCATGCTTCAAAGTGTTTGCTTGAACTGGCACACTGTCACCTCTGCTTACATTTCACTGGCCCAGACACCTCATGTTGCCAAGCCTGAAAACATGGCAGAGAAATATTCTCCACGTATGGAGAGGCACCGCAAGTCATTCGGAAATGGGTTGGATGTATAATCACTTACAGGGAAGAAAGCCAATATGGGGAATAACAGTCCCATCGATCATCAGGTTCACATGCTAGACAGGTAACTTCATGAGAAAGGCCATGCTCTGGACAGAAGCCTCTGATCCATAAATCTGTCTTTCCTATCCTTGAGTGCTGTTATGTAAGGAAGACAGGGGAGAATAGCTCTTTGATTTTTATATTTGGGAAGGCCGTGCCAAGATTCCTTTTATGAGATGGGATCTGTTTTTGTTCTAACATCCTTCAGGTTCACTTATTCCTGCCTTAGACAGTGTCTCCTCTTCTGCAAATTGCTCGATTTGTTTGGCTTCATCTTTTGATTGCAGTTGATGGCTTTGGCGTTAATAAATGTTTTGCTCTTCTTTCAGCTGACTCTCAAATGTGCTCTTGCAGATGCAAAATCACTGTGGTTTGGCATCAGACCAGAAGATGTAGGAATCAGTATCAGCAGAGATGTGGGCTTCTTGGTCCCAGGCAGATTCAAGAAGTAGAAGATTACAGGAGAAGAGCTAGACATAGGAATAAATGCATCTATTTCCTTGTTTTAAGAGAGACTATAAAAGTTAACATTTTTTTCTTCACTTTCCACAGGTGAATCTTTTTTGGACCATTTTGCTGTTTTAGCAGTGTCTTTCTCATGGAACATATAGCTTAGATGGTGAAATTATTTTTCTTAACTTTCAGACTTTCTGGAAAGTCAAGGAGGATGGGTGTTTCTGATCTGTGACAACAATGAATTTTTTATAATAACTTGAGATAGGAAAAAAATCTGATTGCAGTATATAATAATCAGAAAATTTCCTCTTTGCAGAAATCAAAATTACTTCCAGCATATATAAAACAATCTTTGCTAATAAAGTAATACAAACCCTCCAGTTATTATTTATTTTTATTGGCTTTTTTGTAAAAGTATAGATATTTATAATACATAATATCATTAATTTTTTTCCCATATCTACATGGTTATTGGCACCCAAAGCAGTGGTCTTTTATTGGGAACAGAATTGCATGGGAACATCTGCTTAAACCCCTTGCCTTCACCATCCGGTTTTGCATTTGTCAGTTTCCTTGTCTGATCTCCTACAGGGACTTGAGATTTGAGAGAAGTTCAATTTCCGCCATTTTCTGTTCCCTCTCTCCACATTTTGCACAATGTCTTTTGTGGCTTTTTTTGTTTTTGTTTTTGTTTTTGTTTTTGTTTTTTTTGAGGCAGAGTCTCCCTCTGTCGCCCAGGCTGGAGTGCAGTGGCACTATCTGAGCTCACTGCAGCCTCTGCTTCCTGGGTTCAAGCGATTCTCCTGCCTCAGCCTCCCAAGTAGCTGGGATTACAGGTGCCTGCCACCACCCCCAGCTAATTTTCATATTTTTAGTAGAGACGAGGTTTTGCCATGTTGGCCGGGCTTGTCTCGAACTCCTGACCTCAAGTGATCTGCCTGCCTTGGCCTCCCAAAGTGATGGGATTACAGGTGTGAACCTCTGCCCCTGGCCTTTTGTGGCATTTGTATTGAATGGAATGAATAACTAAGCCAATGAATGAGCAAAATATACAGTCTTGTTCCAGAAAACAAAAGAACAACAAATGCAGACCAGGCAATAGATAGGGGGAATGCCTGCCTGCCCCAGTTTCCCAACCTTCTTTCCTTGGCTTTTCTGCCTTCCATGCTGAGTTACCTCATGGACCTGCAGCTACTGTGCCAGGACTCCTGGTGTTTGCTTTTTCTCTTCCAACTCCAAGCAATGACAATATCACGTTTTTTACTCCATGTTAGCACTCTTAGAACCCAATATTTTAAAAATTGACTAAAATTCTAAGAGAAAATGTAAAAAGAAAAAAAATTACAACTCCCATTCAAAAGATGAAAAATAACAGCCTACCACTAATTGACATTTTCCTGTACGCCGGACACTGTGCAAGGTTTCTACAGACATGGGAAGAGGGATTACTCTCTCCATTTTGGAGGTGTGGAGATGATATGGTTTGACTGTGTCCCCACCCAAATCTCGTCTTGAATTGTAGCTTCCATAATTCCCACATGTTATGGAAGGGACCCGGTGGGAGTTAATTGAATCATGGGGGTGATTTCCCTTATACTGTTCTTGTGGTAGTGAATAAGTCTGACGAGATCTGATGGTTTTATAAGGGGAAACCCCTTTTGCTTGGCTCTCATACTCTCCTGCCTGCCGCCATGTAAGACGTGCCTTTCGCCTTCCGCCATGATTGTGAGGCCTCCCCAGCCATGTGGAACTGTGAGTCCATTAAACCTCTTTTTTTTTTTTTTTTAAATAAATCAACTGGTCTTGGGTATGTCTATCAGCAGGATGAAAATGGACTAATACAGGAGCTGAGGCCTGGAAAGAGTTTTCCTTGTCCTGTGTCCCACTGCTGGTCAGTGGTGAAGCTTGGGATGAGAACAATGGTTATTTCATTCTACAACCCATACTTTGAAAAGCAGGCATTGCTAAGTAAAATAATTCTAGTTTATGCAGTGAAGAGATTGACTTAGCATAAAATTCCCTCTTTTGAAGACTCAGTGAGCAGCCTTGCAGCTGTTGCTGTGTAGGCCTTTCACAGTCAGGTTGCCTGGATTTTCTGCCCATGCATCTGGCAGTAGCTCTTCTCCCAGCCATAGGTTACTTGTTTTCAAAACAAACACAGGCTTTTCTTTATAAGTTTTTTTCTGGTGCTCACCTCTCTCATCCCCTATACCTCTCTTCAACCTAGGCTCTTCCAAAAAGTACATCAGGCAGGTGAAGTTTACACCTCTAACTTCAGAGAAGTGGTTATTGGTACCATAAAAACCCAAAGCATGGCCAGGCACAGTGGCTCACACCTGTAATCCCAGCAATTTGGGAGGTTGAGGTGGGCAGGTCACCTGAGGTCAGGAGTTCGACACTAGCCTGGCAAACATGGTGAAACCCCGTCTCTACTAAAAATACAAAAATTAGCTGGGCATGGTGGCGGGTGCCTGTAATCTCAGCTACTCGGGAGGCTGAGGCAGGAGAATCACTTAAACCCAGGAGGCAGAGGTTGCAGTGAGCCGAGATGGTGCCATTGCACTCCAGCCTGGGCAACAAGAGCGAAGCTCCATCTCAAAAAACAAACAAAAAACCCAAAGCTTGGCTGGTCTGCCTCATCTTATTTCCCAATATTTTCCACTTAGTTTCCCTATGAATCTCTTAGATCCTTTAGTGTCTTACTTCTACCCCACCAACAAAAGGAGTAGTGTGTTAGAATTAGGATTTTACAATATAAATATACATTTACAGTAACATACTTATAATGAGGATGTTTTTCTCTAAAAAGAACTATGCTAACATACTTTATATAATTGCAATGAATTTGTTTTTCACTGTTTATAACTCCTTAAAAAATATACTGGGCATGAGAAGACCTATCCAAAAGCAGGAAAATCTTATTTTAAGTGCTGCAATTGTGTCAGTTATGTCATGAAATCATAAACTGGTTATCTGTCTAAATGTGCTATATTTCCTTAGACATAAGGAAGACAATGAATTTTCAAGATAACTCACTGATGTGTCTTTGTTAAGCTAACATATTTGGAAGAATTCCCAAATAATTTTCATGGTCAGAGAGATTCTCATTATGCAAGCTACCCCTGAGCAAGAGGCACTGGGGACTTTGCCCAACCAGTAATATTCAGATGAGTTGCAGATTGTTTAAGTAGCTAAATCATGTTAATCCTCTTTCCATGTATGGCAGCATTTATTTAAAATTATTTATTGAATGCATTCTATGAACCAGGCCCATTTCCAAGTACTGGATATTCCTGGTGAACAAATCCTACACATATTACTACCTTTAGGGAGCTTACACTCTGGCATTAGGCATCAAAACAACACATTCTGGCAAATGAGGCTGGTAATTTTTAAGGATTAAATAGCTCAGAGTTATCAGAGTGTTGACCGGGCATGGTGGCTCATGCCTGTAATCCCAACACTTTGGGAGGCTGAAGTGGGCAGATCAGTGGAGGTCTGGAGTTTGATACAAGCCTGGCCAACATGGTGAAACCCGGTCTCTATTAAAAATACAAATATTAGCTGGGCGTGGTAGCAGGCACCTGTAATCCCAGCTACTTGGGAGGTTAAGGCAGGAGAATGGCTTGAACCCGGGAGGCAGAGGTTGCAGTGAACTGAGATCTAGCCATTGCTCTCCAGCCTGGGCAATAAGAGTGAAACTCTGTTTCAAAAAAAAAAAATTATCAGAGAGTAGATTTATGTATTAAGCATCTTTCAAAAGGCCTTACACAGTTACAGTTTACATTATTAATGTACTACATTTCTTGGCAAATAATTTATTGCTGTTGGTCTTCCAGTCCCCATTCTATAAGATACATATGCAAAGTCAGGAAACAAAATAAACTTTTCTTAAAACAGTATGTTAGTTATCTTCAAATAATATGCTTTCAGTTGAAGTGGATTTGCTCTAGATTTAAAATAATGGGCCTAATTGCTGATCTAGAAAAAAATAACTTATAAAACATATTGAGCATCCAAAAATTCTGGCAGCATAGGAAGCTTACTATGTTCATAATACTTTTGAAGGGGACTGGAAGTTAAAGAAATGCAGATTATGTTGTTTGAAAATTATCTGAGTCCATTTGTGTTGCTATAAAGGAATATCTGTGACTGGGTAATTTATAAAGAAAAGAGGTTTATTTGGCTCACACTTCTGTAGCCCATACAAGGAGCATGGCACCAACATCTGCATCTGGTGAGGGTCTCAGGCTGCTTTCACTCATGGTGGAAGGTGAAGGGAAGTCAGTGTGTGCAGAAATCATTCAGCAAGAGAAGAAGCAAGAGAGGCAGGAGGTGCCAGGCTCTTTTTAACAATCAGCTCTCACAGGAACTGATAGAGCAAGAACTCACTCATTACCATAAGGATAGCACCAAGCCATTCATGAGAAATTCACCCCTATGGCCTAAACACGTCCCCTTAGGCCTCATCTCCAACACTGGGGATCAAAGCTCAATGTGGGGTTTGGGGAGACAAACACCCAAACCATAGCAAACATATAAGTGACATACTGTTAAAAGATGGATTTATCCTATGTTTCTTTTTCTTTTTTCTTTCTTTTTTTTTTTTGAGAAGGAGCCTTACTCTGTTGCCCAGTCTGGAGTGCAGTGGCATGATCTCAGCTCACTGCAACCTCCACCTCCCGGGTTCAAGCAATTCTTCTGCTTCAGCTTCCTGAGTAGCTGAGATTACAGGCGGGCACCACGATGCAGAACTAATTTTTGTATTTTTAGTAGAGATGGGGTTTCACCATGTTGGCCAGGCTGTTCACCCCAGTGACTCTCCCCTTAAACAATTGGCAGTTGTAGGAAGGAGCAAAAGATGCACAACTGTGCAGAGAACAAGGGTAGTATCCCATTACTTGTTATTTAGGATTCCGTGGCATGTACTTATTCTTGAATAATTTACTCAAAAAAAAATGGGAAGCTTCCAAATCTTGGCAATTATATATAGTGCAGCAGGAACATGGGAATGTGGATATCCCCTCGATAAACTGACTTCCTTTCTTTTGGGTATATACCTAGCAGTGGGATTGCTGGATCATGTTGTAGTTCTATTTTTAATTGTTTGTGGAGCATCCATACTATTCTCATAGTTGCTGTGGAGAATAATTTACATTCTAATTTAGTACTAATTTATATTCCCACCAACAGCATGCAAGGGTTCCTTTTTCTCCACTTGAATAAGATCTAATATTTAATAGCACAACAGGGTGATTACAGCCAACAACAATTTATTGCACATTTAAAAATAACTAAAAGAGTATAAACGAAATGTTTGTTAACACAAATAAATGATAAATGCTTGAGGTGATGGATACTCGGTTTACCCTAATGTGATTATTACACATTGTATGCCTGTATCAAAATATCTCATGTACCCCATAAATATGTACATCTACTATGTACCCATAATTTTTTTAAGTAAGCACTTTCAGAAAGGATTCTTCTCAGAACTCACAAACATTGCATTTTTATACTTTCATAGTTGAAAAATATAAATCAGTTTTGTTAAAGGTGGTGCATTAGAGAGTAGGAAGATGAGGCCCGGAAGATTTCGTGTATTTTAACATGTTGTTCTCAGGAAGCTTCATATGGATATCTGTAAATTTTAAGAAGCCACCCTAGGATACCCCAAAATAAGTCTGTGGTCACGCACTGCTCACAAACAGAGCGTAAGGCAGAGGGCACTGTTTCGATGCATCCTCTATCCAGCTGGAAAGCCAGAAATATTATTTTCGTAGTCAAATGATTAAAATAGTAATGGTTTATTTACTCTCCCCAAGTGTAGTTGGGAAATACATGAGGTTAAAATTCAGGCATCTGAGTTTCTGTTTCTCCTCCTCCAACTATGAAGGTAAGTTGGTCTCTCCCTGTGCCCATTGTGGCAAGTGTCTGCCCAGGCCCTTGACCAGAGAGACAGGAAGCAATGATGACAGAGCCAGGCAAGCCCAGACCTCACATGAGCCTCCTCTGTAATTTTGGATAGTTCTGGAAACTGGACCATCAGCCTTAATTGCCTATGCTGGGAATCCTGTGCACACCAGGCCACATTTCTCAGCAGCTTGCCTGTGCCGTGCCCCTAAAAAGAACAGCTCAGACCTGCTCTGCAGGGGCATTTATCTTGTCAGCTGAAGAGGGTGAGCTCATTTTAGGCACGTTGCTGTAAACAACTGAAAGATCCACTCTCCTAAGCATAGACCTGACTCAACTATGTCTCTGCAAATGGTCTCCCTTTTGCAACACAACTGCACCGAGAAGCTACACACTTTCACCTTCCAGCAGATCTTGGTCAGATACATTGCAGTGAACTTCCCACTCTCTTCCCACTCCTTCCAAACTCAGTTACTGAAACCACAACCACCCCACCACTGTAACAACAGAACCAATTTCAATAGTTTGAGGCCATTCCCAAGCTGTATCTCTCAGGCTAGAACAAATGAACAAGCTCCTTGTGCCATCAGCATTAATATTTGTGGTGTCAAGTGGGCATTGTATAGATTTTCCCCACTACACATCAGACTGTGAGGTGGGTAGAAGGGCATGATGGCCATTTCACAGATAAGAAAGCCAAGTTAAAATTAGTTGCACAAAGTTATAGCTTACAGCGACAGAATTGGCCCATGAATTCATTACCCTTTCATTCCACTACAGTATCAGTCAAATTTTAAAAACAAGCCCAAAAATATATTTCCATATATGTTTTATTTTCATCCTAGGATTTTGAGCTGTCTTGTTAATATTAATTTACTTAAGTTTCATAGGAAGAATACTATTGAAGTTTCTATTACTACATCTGAGTGACTGTATGCTAAAAGGGAATGATATGACTTGCAAATATGTTTTGAGGAATGTTCTATGAATATGCCTAAAATTCATGGTTTCTACCCAATTAAAATTTTGTATTCATGTGAAATAGTTTAAGAAAGAGAAAATATACCACATATTTTTATTTGATGATTTTTAACAATTATGAAGAAAAAATTGATGAGAAAAAGTACAGACTATACTCTTAGATTTTTTTCTTTTTCTTTTGTTTGTCCTGTTTTGTTTTGAGACAGGGTCTTGCTCTGTCTCCCAGGCTGTAGTGCCATCATGGCTCATTGCATGCAGCCTTGACCTCCTGGGGTCAAGTGATCCTCCCGCCACAGCCTTCCGAGTAGCTGGGACTACAGGTGCATGCCACCATGCCTGGCTAATTTTTATTTTTATTTTTATTTTTGTAGAAGCAGGGTCTCACTATGTTGACCAGGCTGGTCTCTAACTCCTGAGATTACAGGCACGAGCCACCACGACCAGCCCAGACTATAATCTTAAATACATTTTTCAAATATGTGTTAAGAACTAGTTGTGTGCAGGCTACTTTGCTAAAGAGTATCTGTTCATTGGAATGTTCAGTTTTGAGAAAATAATTATTTTATAGGCTTATCAATGGCCATTATCTTGAGTAAACTAAAATATTTACATTAATGATCTTGAGAGGAGATTGACAACAAAGAGCCAGGTTATAGAGCAATCTTCTCTTGAGCCTGGATTTGTTCAGATGAATGATTACATAATGATGTCCAGTGGGAATCGCAGGATGTGACAGCTGTTTGACAGCCTGTCAATTTTACAAATGAAGCAACTGAAGCCAAGTGAAGTTATGTCTTGCTCAAGCTTCTAAGGATAAGCTGAGTCTGAAACCTAGGTTTTCTTTTATTTTTCTTTATTTTAATTTTTATAGATTTAGGAGACACAAGTGCAATTATGTCACATCAATATAGTGTATGGTGGTGAAGTCTGAGCTTTTAGTGTAACCATCACCTGAATTGTGTACATTGTACCCATTAAGTAATTTTCATCCGTCACCCCCTTCCCACCCTTCCACCTTTCTGAGTCTGCAGTGTCTACTCTTCTATTCTTTATGTCCACGTATGCACATCATTTAGGCCCCACTTATAAGTGAGAACATGCAGTATTTGACTTTCTGAGTTATTTCACTTAAGATAATAGACTCCAGTTCCATCCATGTTGCTGCAAAAGACTTGATTTCATTCTTTTTTATGGCGGAATAATATTCCATGGTGTGTGTCACATTTTCTTTATCCAGTCATCCCTTGACGGACATTTAGGTTGATTTCATATCCTTGATATTGTGACTAGTGCTTCAATAAACATACAAGTGCAAGTATCTTTTTGATATGATGATTTCAGGTTTTCTGATAGTAAGCCATTTGCTGGTTTTAGCAAACCCTAGGTTCTCTTCTAAAGGAAAATTTCTCCACCTGGCAGCTTTGCAAAATTTATTCAGGGAAATTAATTTCAGGTTGGCCACTCCCAAGGCTATGCTTCTGCAGAGAAGAAGTTGGATGTGCTTCTGAGGTATATTTTTTCCCCATCAAGAAATAACACACGAAATTATAGTAACACATTTTACATTTAAAATTCATATTTTAAATTGATTTTACAAGGTGAAAATGGGAAATATTTCTTCACTTGTCTTAAGAACGTCCATATGAAGATTTCTCATACTTTAAAATTTTTATGATAAAGTTGAAGAAATGTAGCTAGTAAGCTTTGATTTGACCTCTGGTAACAATGCGTGTTTCACCATTTTCCAAACTGGGAAACTGGTTTATGTCCTACATTTCAATTCCTTATAACTCTACATTTCTTGAGTTAGTCAAAAATAAAAATTGTCCAATGTTATTTCATGCAGTATTCAATTACTATTTCCCATTGACTGTACAATGATTTTCGTTCACATATAGAAAATAGCTAAAAGTGGGATACATATTGTTGAATGATTATTTTTTCTAATAGAACTTTTGTCTTTTGGTTACATGAACTTCTATTTTGAGTTTCCAGATAATTTAATTTTTATTTATCTTTAATTTTTATTTGTATCTATTATTTTAGTAACAGACATTAAGCTTCCTATTGAACATCTCCTATTTTCAGTCTATTTACTATTAGATACAGAGACACTGAATCTTTATTCATAAGAGGAAGAGCTTATTTCCTCATTTTTGTCATAGTTCCCAAAGTGCTTTTTTTAGATGATTTCATTTCTTCTTCCAAGAAGAAAATTGGTCAACCTTCCTTTAAAAGTTATATTGTACATCAAGTGTTCTGATGTTTCATTGAGTCATAAATGAGAAACAGAATTTATTATAACATAGCTTTCATTCTGTGTGGAGAGCTGTGTGGGTGGGTATTAGCATTATTTATTTATTTATTTATTTATTTTTAAAAAAGACAAACACTCCTTTATTCTCTTGTTCCAGATTCTATAAATCTGGAGTTCCATCTGAGCTCCTGAAATCATGTAATTTATATCCATCTCTGCTTTCCTGATAAGAAGGCTATATGCAGAGATTTTTAGAACAAAACTTGTTCAGCTTGAGCTAGAACTAAAATTTTTATTTATTTTCACACTTAAAGTAAACCTTTCCAGCTTTCAAATTTTTTTTCCTATAATCTGATTATTTGGTGAAGAATAAAAATAAGAAGCCAGAACTTTGTTTTTAAAAAGCATTAAGTATAAGTATGTATTTTTTTTTTTTTTTTTAATCTGGACCCGAGAACATGACAAAGGGTTTATTTAGCTGTTCATATGATTTACATATATTTCAAAAAAAGCAGAGAAAAGCATCTACATATAACCTAAATTTCTTTTTTTTTTTTTTAATTTTTTATTTTTTATTGATCATTCTTGGGTGTTTCTCGCCGAGGGGGATTTGGCAGGGTCACAGGACAATAGTGGAGGGAAGGTCAGCAGATAAACAAGTGAACAAAGTTCTCTGGTTTTCCTAGGCAGAGGACCCTGCGGCCTTCCGCAGTGTTTGTGTCCCTGGGTACTTGAGATTAAGGAGTGGTGATGACTCTTAACGAACATGCTGCCTTCAAGCATCTGTTTAACAAAGCACATCTTGCACCGCCCTTAATCCATTCAACCCTGAGTGGACACAGCACATGTTTCAGAGAGCACAGGGTTGGGGGTAAGGTCACAGATCAACAGGATCCCAAGGCAGAAGAATTTTTCTTAGTACAGAACAAAATGAAAAGACTCCCATGTCTACCTCTTTCTACACAGACACGGCAACCATCCGATTTCTCAATCTTTTCCCCACCTTTCCCCCCTTTCTATTCCACAAAACCGCCATTGTCTTCATGGCCCGTTCTCAATGAGCTGTTGAGTACACCTCCCAGATGGGGTGGTGGCCGGGCAGAGGAGCTCCTCACTTCCCAGTAGGGGCGGCCGGGCAGAAGCGCCCCTCACCTCCCGGACGGGGCGGCTGGCCGGGCGGGGGGCTGACCCCCGCCACCTCCCTCCCGGACGGGGCGGCTGGCCGGGCGGGGGGCTGACCCCCCACCTCCCTCCCGGACAGGGCGGCTGGCTGGGCAGAGGGGCTCCTCACTTCCCAGTAGGGGCGGCCGGGCAGAGGCGCCCCTCACTTCCCCGACGGGGCGGCTGGCCCGGCGGGGGGCTGACCCCCCCACCTCCCTCCCGGATGGGGTGGCTGGCCGGGCAGAGGGCCTCCTCACTTCCTGGTAGGGGCGGCCGGGCAGAGGCGCCCCTCACCTCCCGGACAGGGCGGCTGGCCGGGCGGGGGGCTGATACCCCCACCTCCCTCCCGGATGGGGTGGCTGGCCAGGCGGGGGGCTGACCCCCCCACCTCCCTCCCGGATGGGGCGGCTGGCCGGGCAGAGGGGCTCCTCACTTCCCAGTAGGGGCGGCCGGGCAGAGGCGCCCCTCACCTCCCGGACAGGGCGGCTGGCCAGGCGGGGGGCTAACCTCCCCACCTCCCTCCCGGACGGGGCAGCTGGCCGGGCGGGGGGCTGACCCCCCCACCTCCCTCCCGGACGGGGCGGCTGGCCGGGCGGGGGGCTGACCCCCCCACCTCCCTCCCGGACGGGGCGGCTGGCCGGGCAGAGGGGCTCCTCACTTCCCAGTAGGGGCGGCCGGGCAGAGGCGCCCCTCACCTCCCGGACGGGGTGGCTGGCCAGGCGGGGGGCTAACCCCCCCACCTCCCTCCCGGACGGGGCGGCTGGCCGGGCAGGGGGCTGACCCCCCCACCTCCCTCCCAGACAGAGCGGCTGGCCGGGCAGAGGGGCTCCTCACTTCCCAGTAGGGGCGGCCGGGCAGAGGCGCCCCTCACCTCCCGGACAGGGCGGCTGGCCGGGCGGGGGGCTGATCCCCCCACCTCCCTCCCGGACAGGGCGGCTGGCCAGGCGGGGGGCTGATCCCCCCACCTCCCTCCCGGACGGAGCGGCTGGCCGGGCGGGGGGCTGACCCCCCTACCTCCCTCCCGGACAGGGCGGCTGGCCGGGCAGAGGGGCTCCTCACTTCCCAGTAGGGGCGGCCGGGCAGAGGCACCCCTCACCTCCCGGACGGGGCGGCTGGCCGGGCAGAGGGGCTCCTCACTTCCCAGTAGGGGCGGCCGGGCAGAGGCGCCCCTCACCTCCCGGACGGGGCGGCTGGCCGGGCGGGGGGCTGACCCCCCCACCTCCCTCCCGGACGGAGCGGCTGGCCGGGCAGAGGGGCTCCTCACTTCCCAGTAGGGGCGGCCGGGCAGAGGCGCCCCTCACCTCCCAGACAGGGCGGCTGGCCGGGCGGGGGGCTGACCCCCCCACCTCCCTCCCGGACAAGGAGGGAGGACGCTCCTCACTTCTCAGACGGGGTGGCTGCCGGGCGGAGGGGCTCCTCACTTCTCAGACGGGGCGGTTGCCAGGCAGAGGGTCTCCTCACTTCTCAGATGGGGCGGCCGGGCAGAGACGCTCCTCACATCCCGGACGGGGCGGCAGGGCAGAGGTGCTCCCCACATCTCAGATGATGGGCGGCCGGGCAGAGACGCTCCTCACTTCCCAGATGTGATGGCGGCCGGGAAGAGGCTCTCCTCACTTCCTAGATGGGATGGCGGCCGGGCAGAGACGCTCCTCACTTTCCAGACTGGGCAGCCAGGCAGAGGGGCTCCTCACATCCCAGACGATGGGCGGTCAGGCGGAGACGCTCCTCACTTCCCAGACGGGGTGGCTGCCAGGCAGAGGCTGCAATCTCGGCACTTAGGGAGGCCAAGGCAGGCGGCTGGGAGGTGGTTGTAGCGAGCCGAGTTCACGCCACTGCACTCCAGCCTGGGCGCCATTGAGCACTGAGTTAACGAGACTCCGTCTGCAATCCCGGCACCTCGGGAGGCCGAGGCTGGCAGATCACTCGCGGTTAGGAGCTGGAGACCAGCCCGGCCAACACATTGAAACCCCGTCTCCACGAAAAAAATACGAAAACCAGTCAGGCGTGGCGGCGTGCACCTGCAATCGCAGGCACTCGGCAGGCTGAGGCAGGAGAATCAGGCAGGGAGGTTGCAGTGAGCTGAGATGGCAGCAGTACCGTCCAGCTTCGGCTCGGCATCAGAGGGAGACCGTGGAAAGAGGGGAGAGGGGAGAGGGGAGAGGGGAGAGGAGAGCCCTAAATTTCATTTCTAGGCTTCCAGGGGTCCCGGGGTTTAGCTGTGGCTCTCCCAACACTTGCAGGTCACATGGCCACAGAGGACGGGCCTCTACAAGCACAGGACACAGAACACAGAGGATAAACCTAAGTATGTATTTTTAAAAAAAATTCAGTAATGATTGATAGTGATATCTATTTTACCATAGTGACATTGAAGAGGTTTTAATATCTTACTGTATTAGGTATTCTCAAATATTTTCAACTTTAAACCTTCAAAATTCATTCAGAAATTATTTATGTGTCTTCTTTATGATTAGGATTCTGTATAAGAATTCATTTGAAAGACATTCCCACTTCTTTAAAAATTTGAAACCATCACTTAGAAGACTTTCTTTTTCCATTGTAAAGTACCACATTTTTATTAACAATATTTAGAACACATAAAAGACTTAAAACATGCCAATGATCCCAGCTATACACAACCACTGTTGATGTGTAGTATTTCTTTTTCTTTTCTTAAACATTTTCTCCCCTCTATACGTTTTTACTTATTGATTGGTTAAACTTCAACTTTTATTTTAGACACAGGAGGTCCATGTGCAGGTTTGTTACATGGCTATATTTCATCCAGGTAATAAACATAGTACCTAATAGGTAGTTTTCAATCCACACTCTCTCCCTCTCCCTCTCCATCTCTAGTAGTCCACAGCGTCTCTTTTTTTCCCTGTTTATGTCCATGTGTGCTTAATGTTTAGGTCCCACTTGTAAGTGAGAGCATGTGGTATTTGGTTTTCTGTTCCTGCATTAGTTTGCTTAGGATTATGGCCTCCAGCTCTGTCCATGTTCCTGTGAAAGACATGATGTCATTCTTTTTTATGGCTGCATAGTATTCCATGGTATGTAGGTATTGCATTTTCTTTGTCTAATCCACCACTGATGGGCATCTAGGTTGATTCCATGTCTTTGCTATTGTGAATAGTGTAGTGATGAACATATGCGTGCATGTGTCTTTTGAGTATAATGATCTTATTTTCCTTTAGGTATACACCCAGTAATGGGATTGCTAGGTTGAACAGTAGCTCTGTTTTAAGTTCTTAGAGAAATCTCTGAACTGCTTTCCACAGTGGCTTAACTAATTTTCAGTTCCACCAACAGTGTATGTGTTCTTTTTTCTTTGCAGCCTTCCAGAATTTTCTTTTTGACTTTTTAATAATAGCCATTCTGACTGGTTTGTGATGATATTTCACTGTGGTTTTGATTTGCATTTATCTGATGATCTGTGATGATGAGTATTTTTTCATAGTTTGTTGGCTGCTTGTATATCTTCTTTTGAGAAGTATCTGTTCATCTCCTTTGCCAGTTTTTTAATGGAATTTTTTGTTGTTGTTGATTTAAGTTCCTAATAGATTTTGGATATTAGACTTTTGCTGAATGCACAGTTTGCAAATATTTTCTCCCATTCTGTAGGGTGTCTGTTTACTTTATTGGTAGTTTCTTTTGCTTCTCTGTATATATATATTTAAAACATTTTGATAATTATAGTATATATGTATTTTTCCATGCCTTAATTTTATATGTATTTTCCATAGAATTATTATATCAATATTGTCATATCTCTGGGAAAGAGATAGGTGCCAAGATGGTTTTTCATAGATGCCTAGCTAATTATTTGAAAGTATGATTTGTACATGATTTGATTTGGCAATGGCATGATAATTCATAGAGCTTGTCATCATTAATCCGGAATGCTATCTTTATTATATACTAGATTCTCAAAGGAATTTGGGTCTATTTCTATACTTTGTTTTCTTCTATTGGTTTATCTCTCTGGTGGTAGCAGGCAGATTTGTACGATGATCCCTGCCTCCTGGTATTCATACCCGTGTGTAATCCCCTCCCCTTGAATGTGGGCTGGACCCAGTGATTTGCTTCTAATGAACTGAATACTGAAAAATTGATGAGATGTCACTTCTGCAATTAGATCACAAAAACTGAGACCTCCATCCTACTGGTACTCTGTCGCTCTCTCTCTCGTCCTCTCACTTGCTTGCTCTGCTAAAGCCACCTGCCATGTTGTGAGTTGCCCTGTGGAGAAACTCATGTGCCAAGAGAATGAGCAAGATCGCTAGCCAACAGCTGAGGAGGAACCGAGGTTATCAGTCCAACAGCCTGAAAGGAACTGAATCCTTCCGACAACCAAGTGAGTGAGCTTGGAAGCAGGTCTTACCCTAGTTGAGCCTTGAGATGACTGTGGCCCCAGTAGACACGTTGATTGCAGCCTTGTGAAACACCCATAGTCAGAGAACTCAGCTAAATCATGCCCTGATTCCTGACCCACAAAACTATGAGATAATAGGTGTGTGTTGTTTTAAGCCAATATGTTTTGGGGAAATTTGTTATGCAGCAATAATTAACTAACACAGTAATCCTGCCACAAAATGCTTTAGTTCCTGTAGTCTTATATGCTTTGATATTTGATAAAAATAGTTCTGCCTCATCTTATTTTTTCCACATTTTTTCCATTTAATCTTCCAGGCGAACTTATTATAATTTTTTCAAATACCTCCCGAATTCCTGTTGCTTTTTTTGAATTTTTGAAAGTTGATTTGATAATTTTAGAGTTTTGAGTTTTTCTATATGGGGACATTTACTCAATTCTGCTTTTATGTCTCTTCAGTAAAGTTGTAATATTTTCTTTTTATTTGTCCTGTATGTTAACTGCTAAGATGATTTCTAATTATTTTTGTCTTGTTATTATGGGGTTTTGTTTAATCCTTTTTTTCTTATTATGAATTTGTAGATAGGTAAACTACTCATTTTTGTAAATAACATTTTTAACCAGCCACATTATTTTATCCTTTTATGCAGTCCTGTAATCTCCAAATTATGACAATTATGCATCTTCTTTTCTAGTACATATACTCTCCTTATTTATTTTTATTTGCTTGCATTAAATTTTACTTCCAGACAATGGACAATAATTGTGATAGCACCATTGTTTCGTTTGTGAAATTTGAATGGAAAATCGAAAGTTTACTGTTAAATTTGTTGCTAGCTTTTGATGTGATTAAGTGTAAGAACTGATCAATTTTGCTTTGTGTCAGAAATGGGTGTTGTATTTTATGTCATTTCTGCATTTATTGAGATATTTACCTGATTTTTTATGTGAACTACTAAAATTAGAAGTTATATAATAGATTCTCTAATGTTCACCAATGTAGCGACTACATAATATTTCATCAGGTGAAAAGCATTATAGCTCATATACCTATGCAAGCCAGTTTTTGCTTTTGTAAATACCTATTTGACAAACATATTTACATAGATAACTTTATCCTTTGTTAAAAATAATAATGGGTAACACATGGAAATGTCTGTATCTCAGGTACTTTACAATCTTTCTATTTACTAACTCATTTTTTAACAATTACAATCACCTTATGAAATAGGTATTATTATGATATCCATTTTACAGATGAGATAACTGAGGCACAGAGAAGTTAAATAACTTGCCCAAGTATATTAGTCCATTTTCACACTGCTGATAAAGACATACCTGAGACTGGGAAGAAAAAGAGATTTAATTGGACTTACAGTTCCACATGGCTGGGGAGGCCTCAGAATCATGGAGGAGGTGAGAGGCACTCTCACATGGCAGAGGCAAGAGAAAAATGAGGAAGATGCAAAAGGGAAAACCTCTGATATAACCATCAGATCTCGTGAGACTTATTCAATACCATGAGAACAGTATGGGGGAACTGCCCCCATTATTCAAATTATCTCCCACTGGGTCCCTCCCACAACATGTGAGAATTATGGGAGTCCAATTCAAGATGAGACTTGGGTGGGGACACAGAATCAAACCATATCATTCTACCCCTGGCCTCTTCAAATCTCATGTCCTCACATTTCAAAACCAATCATGCCTTCCCAACAGTCCCTCAAAGTCTTAAGTCATTTCAGCATTAACCTGAAAGTCCACAGTCCAACTCATCTGATACAAGGGAAGTCTCTTCCACCTATGAGCCTGTAAAATCAAAAGCAAGCTAGTTACTTCCTAGATACAATGGGATACAGATATTGGGTAAATATAGTCATTCCAAATGGGAGAAATTGGCCAGAACAAAGGGGTTACAGGGCCCATGCAAGTCTGAAATCCAGCAGGGCAGTCAAATTTTAAAGCTCCAAAATGATCTCCTTTGATTCCATATCTCACATCCAGGTCATGCTGATGCAAGAGGTAGGTTCCCATAGTCTTGGGCAGCTCTGCCCTTGTGGCTTTGCAGGGTACAACCCCCCTTCTGGCTGCTTTCACGGGCTAGCATTGAGCATCTATGGCTTTTCCAGGTGCACAGGGCAGGCTGTCATTGAATCTCCCATTTTGGGGTTTGGAGGACAGTAACCCTCTTCTCACAGCTCCACTAGGTGGTGCACCAGTAGGCACTCTGTGTGGGGGCTCTGACTCCACATTTCCCTTCTGTACTGCCCTAGCAGAGATTCTCCATGTGGGCCCCACCTGTGTAGCAAACTTTTGCCTGGGCATCCAGGCATTTCCATGCATCTTCTGAAATCTAGGAGGAGGTTCCCAAACCTCAATTCTTGACTTCTGTGCAACTGCAGGCTCAACACCATGTGGAAACTGCCAAGGTTTGGGGCTTGCACCCTCTGAAAACATGGGCCAAGCTGTATGTTGGACCCTTTTAGCAATGGCTGGAGTGGCTGTGACACAGGGCACCAAGTCCCTATGCTGCACACAGCATGAGGACCCTGGGCCCAGCCCATGAAACCATTTTTTCCTCCTATGCTTCTGGGTCTGCAATGGGAGGGGCTGCCATGAAAACCTATGACATGCCCTGGAGACATTTTCCCCATTGTCTTGGGGATTCACATTCAACTTTTTGTTACTTATGCAAATTTATGCAGCCAGGTTGAATTTCTCCTCAGAAAAATGGGTTTTCCTTTTCTACTGCATCATCAGGCTGCAAATTTTCTGAGCTTTTATGCTCTGTTTCCCTTTCAAAATGGAATGCTTTTAACAGCACCCAAGTCACCTCTTGAATGCTTTTCTGCTTAGAAATTTCTTTCACCAGATACTCTAAATCATCTCTCTCAAGTTCAAAGTTCCACAAATCTTTAGGGCAGGGGCAAAATGCCACTAGTCTCTTTGGTAAAACATAACAAGAGTCAACTTTGCTCCCGTTCCTAACAAGTTCTTCAGCTCCATCTGAGGTCACCTCAGCCTGGGCCTTATTGTTCACATCACTATCAGCATTTTTGTCAAAGCCATTCAACAAATCTCTAGGAGGTTTCAAACTTTCCTACATTTTCCTGTCTTCTTCTGAGCCCTCTAAACTGTTCCAACCTCTGCCTGTTACCCAGTTCTAAAGTTGCTTCCACATTTTCAGGTATCTTTTCAGCAACACCCCACTCCTGGTACCAACTTATTGTATTAGTCCATTTTCACACTGCTGATAAAGGCATACCTGAGACTAGGAAAAAAAAAAGGTTTAATTGGACTTACAGTTCCACATGGCTGGGGAAGCCTCAAAATCATGGTGGGAGGCAAAAGCCACTTCTTACCTGGTGGTGGCAAGAGAAAAATGAGGAAGATGCAAAAGTGGAGACCCCTGATAAAACCATCAGCTCTCATGAGACTTATTCACTACCACAAGAACAGTATGGGGGAACCACACCCATGATTCAAATTATGTCCCACCAGGTCCCTCCCACAACATGTGAGAATTATGGGAGTACAATTCAAGATGAGATTTGGGTAGGGACACAGAGCCAAACCATATCACCAAGTAAGTGTCAGAACCAAGATACAAATCAGGTAGACTGGGCCTTGTTACAAACTAGACAACGGCCACTACCACAGTCAAAATATAGAACATTTCCTTCACACCAAAAACTGTCTTCCAGCATTTATGCATTCAGTTTCCTATCCTGCCTAGCTGCAGGCAATCACTGATGTTTGCTTATCTCTATAGATTAGTTTTCTTGGACTTTCCTGTAAATAGAATCACATTGTAAGTCTTCTTTTACATCTAACTTGTTTTGGTCAGTATAATGTTTTTCAGATTCACTCATGTTGTTGCATATATCATTAGTTTGTTCCTTTTCCTTGTTAAATAGTATGCCATTGTACGGATTTACCACAATTAGTTTATCTATTCACCTATAAATGGACATTTTGTTGGTTTTTCATTTTTAACTATTATAAATATAGCTGCTGTGAACATTTGTATACCCGTTTTGTGGACATGTTATTATTTCTTTTGGGTAAATAAGTAAGTGTACAACATGTCTTTGCTTACATCAATATTGGAATGTCTTGACTTCTAAATTCTCATAACCACTCTTCTATTAAATTTTGCTTGTAAAATATATAAACTACTATTAAAATTTTTAGGTTAATTCTTTTCAGACTCTGTCATCTCAGTGCTGTCATCTATTGCTTGCATTTTTCATTCAGCTCAAGGCTTTCCTGGTTTTTTGTGTGACTAGTACTTTTTGATTAAAACCTGGATACTCAGAACACTTTCATCAAAAAACAAAAATTTCACTGCTGCCTATTTATAGTCATTTCCCACTTCTGCACCTAGCCCCAGGCAACCACTGGTCTGCTTTCTGTTTCTATAACTTTGCCTGTTCTAGAGATTTCATATAAAATGAAATCATATAATATACAGTCATTTGTGACTGGGCGCAGTGGCTCACATCTGTAATCCCAGCACTTTGGGAGGCTGAGGCGGGTGGATCATGAGGTCAGGAGTTCAGCCTGGCCAACATGGTGAAAACCCATCTCTACTAAAAATACAAAAATTAACTGGGCGTAGTGACACACGTCTGTAATCTCAGCTATTCGGGAGGCTGAGGCAGGAGAATCGCTTGAACCTGGGAGGCAGAAGTTGCAGTGAGCCGAGATCATGCCACTGCACTCCAGCCTAGGCGACAGAGCAAGACTGTGTCTCAAAAACAGCAACACAAAAAAAATATATAGTCATTTGTGTCTAGCTTCTTTTACTTAGCGTAATATTGAGGGTCAGCCATGATTTTTCATGAATTAGTAGTCCATCCCTTTTATTGCTGAGTAGTATTCCATTGTATGAATGTACCAAATTGTTTACTTATTTACCATTTGGAGGAGATTTAGGTTGTTTCCAATTTCGGACTATTCTGAGTAATTCTGCTATGAACATTCATATTCATTTCTCTTGAGTAAATACTTAGAGTGAAATTGTTGGTCCTACTGTAAGTATATGTTTAACTTTTTAAAAAACTGCAAAATTGTTTTCCAAAGTGACTGAACCATTTTACATTCTGACTGGCAAGTGTGAATTTCCATTTTCCTTACATTCTCCAGAGGTCGTTTAAGCTAAGTGTGCTGTATCCAATGAGCAATGATTCCTTCTCCTTCTCCTCTCCCCAACTCTTGTCCTCAACCTACTGTTTGCATATACTGCATGGCATGTAGTTAAAATTGCCTACTTTATCCTGCACTAGGGCTTGGTGTTTAGGGGGAGTTCACATTCACTTGCCTATGGATTGTAGATTTTCCCACACACTTGGCTGAAATTGGTTTGGCCTATGAGCTCTTTGATTCAGTGTTTTTTTCAGGTTCCTCCTTTTTTTGTACTACACTGTTTTCTGCTACCACAATACTTCGAAATCTGACTATGTCATCTGTAATGTTTACTTTTCTGAAGGAAAGGTTCGCCACTCACTTCCTAGATAATATGCAATGATAAAAACTTGGCACAATTTATGACACTGGAACTGGCTACCGTTTTCTACTATGTGTCAATTCCTCTAGGTCCAAGAACTGTTGTCCTCCTTTAAATGTATATCTTATGCTGTCCTAAGTTGGCTATGATGTTTGTAATCTGCTAGTACTTGAAGTAGCCATTGGGGCTTATGTAAGAAAGTGGCCTACTACTCACCTGTGGCAGATGGAAAAGAGGGGTACTGCTGCCAAAAAACCCATCTGCTCCCATTGTCTGTGGACTATTTTCAAAGCAAGAGCTCATAAGATTCACAGTCATCATCGCTCTAGGAAAATAAAAAGTTCAGCAGATTGGAGCTACCAGCTGTAGGGGAGGGCATCCAATCACTTAGCTTCTCTATCCATTCTAGTGACAAAGGACGCTTTGAAATTATTTTTAACAAGATATATTATTTCAGGAAGTAACTATTGCTCTCTAAGCAGCATTTGCCTTAGCAGCCTTGAGCCATATGCTAACATATGAGTGTTGCATAAGTTCATTTTGTGATCTTCGGTGAGTTAGATACTTTCCTAAATCTCCTTGTTAAAAATCTGTGAAATGGGGCTAATTATGCTAACACATCATGGCATGTTTGTAGGATTAGGTACTGACAAGATTTGTAAAGAGATTAGCCAATAAAAATCCTTACCATATATATATGCCTTCTATTTAGAAAAGATACCAAGTTCAAAATATTTTTACTTATTACATGTTCAAAAGAAATTAGAATCTTAAGCAAAGAGGCAAGGATGTGACCAACAGGTCACTTTTGAATGATAAAATTTTTGGTTTTGGCTTTCACATAAGTGCACAGACTGTGGCTTTTTCTTGCATATGGTAAATTGTTGTAAATGGTTTATTGAGAATTCTCAACATGATGTGGCATAAACAGAAAACTTTTGTTTCAATGACTTCTTTCTCCCCAACTGCACGATAATTACCATCTCCTTTCTTGCTGGGTATATTCACTCTTACCAACATCTTGGTCAGATTTTCTAACTTATCGCTCTAGGTATTAGCTTGGACCTACTTAGGTACTTGCAAATTATCTGAGACTCTTTTACCATTGAGAGGTAGTTTAGGTTTTCTCTCCTTGAGTCTGGGTGAATTTGGGGCTGCTTTAATCATCAGAGAACCACAGAAGTGATACTGTGTGACTTCTAAGGTTAGATCACAATATACTTGGTGACATTTGTTATATATTATATAATATATATATAAACTTCCATATATATATACACATATATATATATATATATATCTCCTATTAGTTCTGTCCCTCTAGAGAACCCTGACTAATACAGCTACCACGAAAATCATCTGTGGTTTTTAAAAACCCAGTGATTTAACTTATGTGCATAATTAATGAATACCTATAATGTCCTGGGTGCTATGGTAGGCCTTTTACCTTTATTATTTAATCTTCATAACATTTATATAAAGCAACTTCTATTACCTATCTCTTTCAGAGCAGGACACTGATAGTCTGGGAGGTTGCGTAACTTGCCTGAGTGGTGAAGTCAGGACTGCAGGATTTCTGTCTGACCTCGGAACCCATTGTCATTTCTCTATACCACTTGCCTCTTTGTTCAAGAATGTTAACATGTAATTCTCAAATCAAGTTTTTAAAAATACCTTGTTACTTAAATTGTAAAGTGGACAAAAGTCAGAGTTGCTGGAATTTTCCAAGGAAGTGACCTTCATGTTTCCTATTTTGCCACTTTTCTTGGGGTAAATTTATTTTAAACTCCTCTTTAATCCTCACAACGTCCTTATGAAGTATGAAGAAGGAAAATATCATTCTTTTTTCCAAGGACATTAGACTAAAGAACTTTAGAATGTGGCATAGTAGAAAAAGTATAGACTTTGGAGTCAGACAGAAGCTCTAATCCTGACAGATGCTAAAAATCTAAGTACTTTCAGGAAACTTTCTAAATAGTGCTCTTTGGCCAGGTGCGGTGTCTTACGCCTGTAATCCCAACACTCTGGGAGGCCAAGGCAGGCAGATCACTTGAGGTCAGGAGTTCAAGATCAGCCTGGCCAACATGGTGAAACCCCTTCTCTACTAAAAATACAAAAATTGGCCGGGCATGGTGGCATGCGCCTGTAGTCCCAGTTACCTGGGAGGCTGAGGCAGGAGATTCTCTTGAACTCGGGGGCGAAGGTTGCAGTGAGCCGAGAGTGTGCCATTGCACTCCAGCCTGGGCAACAGAGTGAGACTCCACCTCCCCCCGCCAACAAAATAGTGCCCTTACCTGTAAAATGAAAATAATACCACCTCCTTTATGGGATATGAGACTTAATACAATATGATCAAACATGATAAGCATCTGTCTTGGAGCCTAGTTCACAAGAGAAATCCAGTAAATGTTAGTCCTTCTTTGCCTATTGCAGCCACAATTATTTTACTAACCCTGAGACATTCAACTGAGGCTGAGTATGAATCACACAGGAAAAATGCTAAGAGCTAGTCCTGTTTTGAGGTAATTTGATCAGTTATACATAAAGTGATGCTGTACAATGGTACTCACAAACATGGGACACCCCAAATCAATATGTTTAGTGAATATTTAAAATACAATTCCAAAAGTTTAGGAGAGAAGGGGCAAGAAGATACATAGATGATAGAGAATGGGAGAAACCTAGGACTTGTTATCGATTGCAGGAATTGTGATTTCTTTCTGTTGGAATGAGCCAAGGGAAGGGGAAGAAAATTCATGGAACAGGAGATTGGAATTTGGGTGCAGCCTCCTGGCATGTGCTCATCCTGTTCTTCCAATTTCTGGAGGCTGTGCCTACGTGCTTTTTGCCTGTTGCATACCTCGCATCAGTCAGCTCTCTTTGTTTTATTATAGAAAATTGTGCAATCCTTTCTGGTTTGTTTTTGTTAGGATTTCCTTCCCTTTATCTCTAGCAGGAAAATATTATCCCTTGAAATTTCCTCTGGGACATGATTATTTACAGTAAACTACAATTTAGTGAATTCTTGAGGATTTCTTCTTGATGTATCCTCTTTTTTATTTTTCATTCTTAAATGCCTTTTGTTTTTGGCTGCTTCTCTCTTGAGTGTTTTGTATATATTTTGAAAAATACCTACCGGCAGCTTGTATATCTTTTTTCCAAAACCTCTCCAAAGTACTTTATTTAAGAAGATATCTTCCATATATATCTTTTGTATATACAAATATATATATTATTTACATATAATATATATTTCATCAGACATATAGTATTTGTGCATCATTATTTTTGTGCATCACAGCTTTATATCTTATATATTTAAGATAATAATCTGCATCATCTGGCTAGCTTCACTGCTAAGGGGATGGTCAGCTCAATCCAGATCAGTGTAATCTCTTGCTTCAGTTACCAGATCAGCTTCCTGTCTAGTCTTCCTGGTCCTGGATTTGCTCACCTTCCCATCTTCCACACACTGAAGGCAGACAAGTCGTCGTCTGAAGAGAAAACCTGATCATATCTGCTTAGTATCTTTCAATAGGGTCATCAGACTAAGGGAAGCATGATCTGGCCCCTATCTGTCTCTCCAGCCCATCTCATGAGCTCCCACCCCACTCTATGCCTGGCCATAATGCTGACTTAAGAGTTAGCTGAAGAATGTTTTCCTCTTTCTCCCCTCCTACCCTCTGCACTTGTTACTCTCTCTGCCTTGGGAAGCTCATCTTCACCCTGTAGCTACTTTTGGCCTGTTTAATTCCCACTCATTGTTTAGGACCTTTGTTTTGTGCTGCTCTAACAGAATACCATAGATGGGATAATGTTTAAATGAACAGAAATTTATTTCTCACATATCTGGAGGCTGGGAAGTCCAAGATCAAGTGCTTGCATCTGATTGAAGGTCTTCTTGCTGTGTCTTCACAATAGTGAGCCCCAGGGAGAGAGAGAGAGAGAGAGAGAGAGAGACCTGAACTCACCATTCTATAATGATCACACTCCAGCAACATGACACTCATTAATCCATTCATAAGGGTAGAGCTCTCATGCCTAATCACCTTTTAATGGTCCCCCTCTTAATACTGCTAAAATGGCAATTACATTTCAACATGAGTTTTGGAGGGGGTAAATATTCCAACCATAGCAAGACCCAACTTAAGCATGACTTCTTTCTGGGAGCCTTCTCTAATGTCCCTAGACTGATTTTGTGCTGTTTTATTATTCCTATTTTCTATGCCTATCATGATACCATACTCTTTTCAAATTATTTGACTGCCGCATTAGGGCAGGGCCCTGGCCTGATGAGGTACGTACTCAATAAATATTTGTTAACTGAGTGAGTGAATGAATGAAGACATTGCCTTGAGGCAGTGTTGCTCAAAGGTTAAGGAAGCTGGAGTGAGGTGGTCTTGGTTTGGATCCTGGCTCTACGCCTAACTAACTGTGAGACTTCTGGCAAGTTATTGCATCTCAGTTTCTTAACCAGTAACATGGGGATTATAACAGGAAAAATCTCGTTGAATTATTTTGATTAAATGTTAATAGATATAAACAGAATGGTACTTACGCAGAATACAGTTTCAGGTGTTAGCTATTATTATTATTATTGCCTAAATATTAATCTGGCAACTTAATAGCCAAAGTGGAGGCGTAGCACCTGACACAGTTTATGAGGAATCGTCCACTCTTAGCTCCATGAGGGATTCACAAGAATTGATTTTTTTAAACTGCTGGATTTCTACAACAATGTTGTAAATGATTTTAAAAGGTATCCTATATTATAACTTAATATTACAGTTATGGAGAACACAACTCATATCATTGCTTGAAGGTTTTTAATATGTGCTGGATAAGTATGTTTTAAGGAATTAGCATCTATTATAGGCTGAATTTTCAGTTAACACGGTCTTGACGACAGACAGAAATCCATGTTAAATAATGTTCTCTAAAAACTATATTTAAGATACCAGAAATTGGGTAGAGGAAGCTGTAGAATTTTTCAAATAGAAAATACTGATTAAGACTTAGATGAAAACTGTCAGAAAGGTCATAAATTAGAGAAAAATCATGTTTCACTTGAGTCAACAGCAATGGTGTGATTAACACTTTTTTTTACTGGGTCCAGAAATGAAGGAGGAGGGAAGGAGAGAGAGAGGGAGGGAGGGAAGGAAGTAGAGAAGGAGGGAGAGAGAGAGAGAGAAAAAAAACTTGGAAGGAGTATTTTCCATAACAAATTATAGGGAGTAGCTATCAATCACACTTTTTAAGGAAATCAAAGGTGGGATAAAAGTGCTTGCAGGGTCTTTGGATACAAAGATGGTGAGAAGCCAGATAAGCTTTGAGAAGCTCAATCTTCAAATTACGAGATTCAGCATGAATTAGATTGACTTGAACCAGGGGAAAAACCAGGATTAGGTTAAGCAGTGATTCAGAAATGTTCAGTTAGTAACTGAGACAACTCTATGTAGGTACTAACATAAATGATATTGAATGTTTGAGTGTCATCTTCTTTAGAATTTATGTTTTTGTTATTTTGGCAAAATAGCATTAACTAAATGAAAACCATACTGTATTTTATTTTCTTCATTTTAGTTACTTCTGCCCATAGCAAACAGCTTTTTGGATTGAGAGGCAGTGTTGAATGTAACATCGGCTACAGGAATAAACAAGAGTTCCTGCCCTTGCCTTGAGGCAGTGTAGCTTGAGTCAGACGGCCTGTGTCTGGGTTCTACTGCAAGTCAGTACAGGCATACCTCGAAGATATTGTGAGTTTGGTTCCAGACCACCATAATAAAGCAAATATCACAATCAAGCAAGTCACATAAATTTTTCCGTTTTCCAGAGCATATAAAAGTATGTTTACGATATATTATAGTCTATTAGGTGTGCAGTAGCATTGTCTAAAAATGTACATACCTTATTTAAAAAATATTTTATTGCCTAACAAGGCTAACAATCACCTGAGCTTTCAGCGAGTTGTAATCTTTTTGCTGGTGGAATGTTGATCAGAGTGGTGGTTGCTGACTCTTAAAATAAGACAATTGAAGTTGGCCTCATCAGTTGACTCTTCCTTTCACGAAAGATTTCTCTGTAGAAAATGTTGTTTGATAGCATTTTACCCACAGTAGAACTTATTTCAAAATTAGAGTCAATCCTCTCAAACTTTGTCACTGCTTTATCAGCTACATTTATGTAATATTCTAAGTCATTTGTTGCCATTTCAATAATGTTCACAGCATCCTCACCAGAATTAGATTCCACTGGAAACCACTTTGCTCACCCATAAGAAGTAACTCCTTATCCATTCAGGTTTTATCACGAGATTGCAGCAATTCCGTCACATCTTTAGCTTTGACCTCTAATTCTAGTTCTCTTATTTCCACCACATTTGCAGTGACTTCTTCCTCTGAAGTCTTGAACCCCTCAAAGTCATGCATGAGGGTTAGAATCAACTTCCAAACTCCTGTTAATGTTGATATTTTGACCTTCTCCCATGAATCATGAATGTTCTTAATGACACTTAAAATGAAGATTTTTTTTTTCCAGAAGATAGTCAATTTATTTTTCCCAGATCTATCAGAGAAATCACTATCTATGGCCGCTATACCCTTATGAAATGTATTTCTGAAATGATAAGACTTGAAGATTACAATTATTCCTTGATCCAAGGGCTGCAGAATGGATGTGGTGTCAGCAGCATGAAAACATTATTCTCCTGTACATCTCCATCAGAGCTTTTGGGTGACTGGATGCATTGCCAATAAGCAGTAATGCTTTTAAAAGAATCCCTTTTTTGAGCAGTAGGTCTCAACAGTGAGTTGTGGGCTTCAAATATTTGATAAACCATGGTGTTACCAAATATGCTGTTATCCAGGCTTTGTTGTTCCATTTATAGAGCATAGGCACAGTAGATGTAACATAATTCTTAAGAGCTGTAGGGTTTTCAGAATGGTAATGAGCATTGGCTTTAACTTAGAGTTGCCAGCTGCATTAGCCTATCCTTTGAATTTTTGAAGCCAGGCACTGACTTCTCTTTAGAAGTCCTAGATGGCATCTTCTTCCAGTAGAAGGGTGTTTCATCTACATTGAAAATCTGTTGTTTAGCATAGCCACTTTCATCAATGATCTTAGGTAGCTCTTCTGGTTAACTTGCCACAACTTCTACATTAGCACTCACTGCTTCACCTTGTACTTTATATTATAAAGAAGGCTTCTTTCCTTAAAAATCAAGAACCAATCTCTACAAACTTCAAACTTTTCTTGTACGGCCTCCTTATTGCTCTCAGCTTTCATAAAGTTAAAGAGAGTTGGGGTCTTTCTCTGGATTAAACTTTGGCCTGAGGGCGTGTTGTGGCTGGTTTGATCTATCCAGACTATTAAAACATTCTCCATGTCAACAATGCATATGTTTTGTTCTCTGATCATTCTTGTGTTCACTGGAATAGCATTTTTAATTTCCTTCAAGAATTTTTCCTTTGCATTCACAACTTGGCTGTTTGGTGCAGAAACCTAGCTTCTGGCCTATCTTGACTTCCAACATGCCTTTCTCACTAAGCTTATTAATAATGTCTAGTTTTTGATTTAAAGTGTGAGATATGTGACTCTTCCTTTCACCTGAACACTTGAGTGTTGAACACTAAGTGTTCACTTGAACACTTTGAGGCCATTGTGGGGTTATCAACTGGCTTAATTTCAATATTGTGTCTCAAGGAACAGGGAGGCTTGAAGAGAGGGAGAGAGATGGGAAACAGCCAGTTGATGGAGCAGTCAGAACACAAACATTTATTAAGTTTGCCTTCTTATATGGGCGGGGTTTGTGGCATCCCCAAACAATTACAATAGGAACATCAAAGATAACTGCTCACGGATCACCATAACAGATATAATAATAACAAAAAAGTTTGAAATATTGCTAGAATTACCAAAATGTGACACAGAGGCACAAAGTGAGCACATGCTGTTGGAGTAATAGCATTGATAGACTTGCTCAACACGGGGTTGCCACAAACCTTTAATTTGTAAAAAGCGCAGTATCTGCGAAGCACAATAAAGCGAAGCGCAAGAAAACAAGATATGCCTGTAGTTTGAAGGACATTTTCACCTTCTCTTATATGTACTATATTTATTAAGCCAAGATTATCTGGTAAGAAAACATATTTCATTTTATAAATGTCACAATTCATGACAGATACTTTCATAGTTAATGAGAGTTTACAGTACATGTGACTATTTAGATAAGGCACTTATTTTTGACACTGTGTTTTATGTTACAAGTATTGTAGTTTCACAACACGCAATAAGGTGGTCCCCTGACCTTGCTATGCCAAGGAATCTGAAATAAACTTGACCTTGCTTTATAATCCTATTCTTCTCTCCATCTCCTACTTTAAAAGAAGGATTACACTGCATTACAATAAAATGAACTGATATATAAAGAGTACATAGCCAGGTGGTGGCACATAGAAAATGATCAGTGGACATTATCTGCTCTTACTGTTGTTAGTGGAAGAGGTATGTGTCTTTGAAATATGCTGGATGCTTTGCTGAGTCGTTTATAGTGATCACATCTACTCCTCAAAAGAACCATGGGAAATAGGTGACATCATTTCCATTTCTAGATGAAGAAACTGGTCTCAGAGAAGTTCAGAATTTGTCCTAGAGAGTAGGGGGACAGAGCCAGCATTTAAGCCAGACTGGTCCAATTTTGAAGTACTTCCACTCCTCAGTGATGATTTCCGTACTGCCAAAGAAGACCAAGCAGAGGTTAGTATGGTGGGGAGGGGTAGGGTGTGTCCATAGAAAGATGTTCTCCAGTTCCTTCTCCAGTTACCAGGTTGTGGATTGAATAATGTGATTAATATACTGGAATTCATTTTGTATATAGTTACATATATAATATATATTATATATTTATATGTATACATCTTTTCCCAATGAAAGAAAAACACACATTTTACTTAAATTTCCACATCTATTTTTCCTATTATTTCATTATAAATGTGTTCATTAAATATTCTTTGATCACAAGATTTAACACATCACATGTAAACAGCAACAAACCTGTAAACAAGAACTATTTAAGAGGTAAATTTAGGTCGGTGTGGTGGCTCACGCCTGTAATCGCAACACTTTGGGAGGCCAAGGTAGGTGGATCACTTGAGGTCAGGAGTTCGAGACCAGCCTGGCCAACATGGTGAAACCCCATCTGTACTAAAAATTCAAAAATTAGCTGGGTGTGATGGCAGGTGCTGTAATCCCAGCTACTCAGGAGAGTGAGGCAGGGGAATCACTTGAACCCGGGAGGTGGAGGTTGCAGTGAGCTGAGATCACGCCAGCCTGGGTGACAGAGGGAGACTCTGCCTCAAGAGAGAAAAAAAGAGGTAAATGTAATACTTTTTGATTAACACGTGATACGGTTTGGCTTTGTCCTCATCCAAATCTCTCCTTGAATTGTAATAATCCCCATGTGTCAAGGTCAGGCCAGGTGAAGATAATTGAATGATGGGGGCAGGGTTTCCCCCATGCTGTTCTTGTTGTAGGGAATAAATCTCACGAGATCTGATGGTTTTACAAAGGGGAGTTCCCCTGCACATGCCCTCTTGTCTACTGCCACGTAAGATGTGTCTTTGTTCCTCCTCCACCCTTCTGCCATGATTGTGAGGCTTCCCCAGCAATACAGAACTGTGAGTCAATTAAACCTCTTTCCTTTATAAATTACCCAGTCTTAGGTATGTCTTTATTAGCAGCATGAGAACAGACTAACACAACATATTAAAACCTCACTGATGTAAATCCTAGACATTTTGATTTGAAATGAAACTTCCAACTTCAAACCTGACTGCATGTTAGGTTTGCCTGGCAGCTCTGGGACTATGGGGACAACAACCATCGCCACCACCCCATGCCTGGGACTCAGCCACAAAGATGGTGTTTTAACTGATGGGGGAGTTGATACTGTTTGAAACCTCCCCAGGGGATTCTAATGAGTCATCAGGGCTGGGAATCGCTGGCCTAAAAAAGTAGAAGCACCTAATTGAATGGGACAATAAATACTTGCTGAAACGGATTAAGTACTCAGTACTTTAAAACCAATGCCCTTGGTCGGGTGTGGTGGCTTGTTTCTGTAATCCCAGCACTTCAGGAAGCTGAGGCAGGTTGATCACTTGAGATCAGGAGTTCGAGACCAGCCTGGCCAACATGGTGGATCCCTGTCTCTACTAAAAATACAAAAATTAGCTGGGCATGGTGGCAGACACCTGTAGTCCCAACTTCTCAGGAGGCTGAGGCAGGAGAGTCACTTGAACCTGGGAGGCAGAGGTTGCAGTGAGCCAAGATCACACCACTGTGCTCCAGCTGGGGTGACAGAGTGAGACTCTGTCTCAAAAAAAAAAAAAAATCAATGCTCTCATCTGCACAGCATCCATGAAAGAATTTTCCTTTGGTCTTTAACCTTCCTCAGATGCTATCTCCTTCTCCAGACCTATTTGTCTCTAAAGAGTAGAGGCTGCTCAAAGTTTCTATTTCCTCCACTTCTTAATCCATCTCAAACAACAGTCATGATCTCCATCCTCCTGCAACTGATCTTATCAAGCCTCCATCAGTAATTCATTTACTGTATCTTAATATGTAATTTATAACTAATATATAACATCAATGTATATTGAAGACCTACCTGAAGACTGCAGTGGGTCATAAGAGGGCTATTGAATGCCTGAGTGTCTAGGAATTGATAAGATTATAGAGTTGAACAAAGATTTTAAAATTACCTTGTCCTGTGCTTCTCAAGATAATTTCATTTAGAGTGACACATCCCTTTATTTGGGAAGCTTATTTGAAATGTCAGCAGGTAATAAAAGAGAGGGTGGGGCTGCTTTGTGTGGTATTGATGGTGGGGACAGAGCCCTGATTGCTGGGTTCTGTCCACCTTTCTGTCCACTGTTCCCTCAGAGATAGCCCTTAGAGATCTCCACAGACCCTCTGCATCTCTGCAAAGGACAGTTTGGAAACTACCCATCTAGTCTTGATCCCTTTCAGATACAGCACAGGATATGTCTGCCACCTTAAGAAGCTTCTAGGTTTTCTTTCTGTTTCTTTTTTTCTTTTTTGAGATGGAGTCTCACTCTGTCGCCCAGGCAGTCTCCCGAGTAGCTGAGACTACAGGCGCCCGCCACCATGCCCAGCTAATTTTGCTGAGACTACAGGTGCCTGCCGCCATGCCCAGCTAATTTTTGTATTTTTAGTAGAGATGGGGTTTCATCATATTGGCCTGGCTGGTCTCGAAATCCTGACCTTGTGATCCCCCAACCTCGGCCTCCCAAAGTGCTGGGATTACAGGCGTGAGCCACCATGCCTGGCCACTTCCAGGTTTTATAAATAAAACACCTGTCAGTGTTAAAAACATTATAACTTATGAGCTCCCATTTACAATGTGTTTATTATGTGGCAGTCACCTTTCTATATCACATGTAGTGACTTGTTTGGTCTCACAACAGTACTGTGACTGCAGTTATTATCACTCCCATTTTATTGATGAGTACACAGAAGCAGGAGGCTTTAATCTGCTTGCCAGTCACAGCTGGGGAATGTACTTATGAGCCCATGCTCTTAACTGGTAACACTTTGCCTTGTATTAATATATACAAGGATTCTGTCTGGTAGCCTGCACCACACAGACACCATGTCTTTGTGCATATACATTATTTAACCAATAGATCTTTAGTACTGGTGGCTCATTATTCATTAGTGGCAGATACTGGAGATACAGGAGTTAATGCCATGCTAGGAAGACAGACAACACACCTGTAAACAAATAAGGAAATAAGACGATGCAGTAGGGAAGAGCAAAGAAGAATATATGACGGTGAAGCCACAGGAGTTACCAGGGTGACGGTGCATCTTACTTCTTACAGGCTTGCTAGAACCTTGCTGCTCAAAGGGTGGCCAGCAGCCGGGGAGGATTGGTGTCATATGAAAAGTTGTTAGAAACAAAGAATCTGGAGAATCACCTGAGACTTACCCCAGATTCAGAATCTGCATTTTAAGAAGCTTCCCAAGTGATTCATGTGCACATTAAAATGTGAGGGGCACTGAACAGCAGAGGGCATGTTTCTGTTGCTAACAGCCAAGATTCATTCTTTCTCTCCCCTGACCATTCACACACACACACAAACACAAAATATATGTACATAAATAAAAAATATGGACTTTGCATTTTGAAATGTTACATTGTAATATAAGAACAGTCCTGGCCGGGCGTGGTGGCTCACGCCTGTAATCCCAGCACTTTGGGAGGCCAAGGTGGGTGGATCACAAGGTCAGGAGTTTGAGACCAACCTGGCCAATATGGTGAAACCTCGTCTCTACTAAAAATACGAAAATTAGTTAGGCGTGCTCGCAGGCACCTGTGGTCCCAGCTTGGGAGGCCCAGGCAGGAGAATCGCTTGAACCCAGAAGGTGGAGGTTGCAGTGAGCCGAGATTGCACCACTGCACTCCAGCCTAGGCGACAGAGTGAGACTCTGTCTCAAAAATAAAAAAAAAAAAGCCAAAATTCCTAATTTTATTTGCAGTGTATTCTCAGAAACTTCATCATTTAAAAACAGTATGTTATTAGACTAATGATATAATTGGGGGTTATTTGCTGATTCAACATGAAATAATTCATAGCACTGACTAAAAGGAACATAAAAGAAAAGCTAAGTAAAATTTCTATATATCCTTTTAAAATATGAAATTTAATGCTTCAACTCCAATAAAATGAGTAAAAAGTACACTGTAAAGTTAAGTATATAAAGAACTTCAATTTGCTGTAAAAAAGATATACAGTATATAAATATGATTCCAGTGTAAATTTGCTTTAAATTAGGATGCCAATTATAAGCATTATTTAAACATTTAATTAAAATGACTGTATTTGCATTTTGATAAGAAAATTCATAATTTTCCAGGCCACTTTTATTTATTCGTTTATTATTTTTATAAAATTGTTTAAATTTTTAATATTTTGATACATAGTAGGTGTTTATGGGGTACATGAGGTGTTTTCATACAGGCATCCAATGTGAAATAATCACATCATGGAGAATGGGGGATCTATCCCCTCAAACATTTATCCTTTCAGTTACAAACAATCCACTTAAACTCTTTTAAGTTATTTTAAACTGTACAACTAAGTTATTATTGACTATAGTCACCCTGTTGTGCTATCAAATAGGTGTTATCCCCACTACTTTATTTGTACCCATTAAACATCTCCAGCTCCCTCACCCACCAGTACCCTTTCTAGCCTCTGGTAACCATTTTTCTGCTCTCTATGTCCATGAGTTCAATTGTTTTTATTTTCAGATCCCACAAATAAGTGAGAACATGTGACATTTGTCTGTCTGTTGTCCAGGCCACATTTAAAGACCATCTAGTTTTATTTCAACACATACAACCTTTTTCTCTGAGGACAAGTAACACTCAGAATCATCCTGATTATCTTAGAGTTTTCAGAAACTACTACTCAGAGTACTGAGGTGTTATTTCAGCAAAGGTTGGTGGCACTTTTCTTACTAAAGACACTTAGAAAATAGAAACCACCCCAAATACCCCTACTTGGCACTGCCCAGCCTTTTCAGTTTCCTCAGAGATTTTGTATAGCAAAGGTCAATCAGAAGCCACTGGGGGAAGAAAAAAAAAAAAACTACCAAGGGACTCAAGTCCTTTGAAAGCCAGCTGAACAATCATCATCCCAAACAATAATCCCAGTTTGCCTAGGACTTTCCCGGGTTTAGCACTGAAAGTCCCAATTCCCAGGAACCCTCTCAGTTCCTGGAAAACTGGAATGGTTGGTCTCTCTAGGTCACTGGTACGGTTAGGCTTTCTATCCCCACCCACATCTCATCTTGAATTGTAATTCCCATCATCCCCATGTGGCAAAGGAGAGACTAGGCGGAGGGATCATGGGGGCGGTCTCCCCCATTCTGTTCTCGTGATAGTGAGTTCTCACAAGATCTGATGGTTTTATAAGGGGCTCTTTCTCCTTTGCTCAGCACGTCTCCTTCCTGCCATCTTGTGAAGAAGTGCCTTGCTTCCCCTTCACCTTCTGCCATGATTGTAAGTTTCCTGAGGCCTCTCCAGCCATCCTGAACTGTGAGTCAATTAAACCTCTTTCCTTTCTAAATTACCCAATGTTAGGTAGTTCTTTATAGCAGTATGAAAATGGACTAATACAGTCACTAAAGATTAATTTTTAAAAATGGGTTTCACAGAATTGTGACACAATATTGGGTTTTATTTTGCTACTTGCAAAGAAAATCCTCCCAAAATATTAAAACTCAACACCAAAGAGTATCAAATGTTAATTTAATAGTATCAAATGAATAGAACATGTATCTGGTAAAAAGAAAAACAGAAATTGCCATCGCCTTTTTCTTCCCTTTCTTAATATTGTGTTATAGCCTGTTTGGGAGAAAGCAGAAAAATAGACATTGCCTTTATGATTCACTAAACCACTGAGCTCCAAAATGGAGGTAAATGAAGCCAATATTAACAGTTCTATTTTTATTGATTTAATTTTGCTAAAACTGAATAATAGAAATTATGCTTTACTGATGTGTAATATACAGATTGATACTAGTGTCTTCAGTGGACCAGTAAGTCAGAATGCATACTTCTGGAGGGAGGATGGGGTGACATCGGTTCCTTCTGCCATTGGTTTATTTCTGAGAATCTTAGGGTGTATTATCAGTGACGTACTATACGAGGTCACCTTTGTGTTAATTTATAAAAATGAGACCTTTGAATATGTGATACTTTTTGAGATGGAATGTATTAATCAGCTTTTACTGTGTAACAAAGCATTTGAAAACTTAGTGGCTTGAAACAACAACTTTTATTCTTTTTTTTTTTTTTTGAGATTGAGTTTCACTCTTGTTGCCAGGGCTGGAGTGCAATGGCGCCATCTTGGCTCACCGCAACCTCCGCCTCCTGGGTTCAAGTGATTCTCCTGCTTCAGCCTCCCAAGCAGCTGGGATTACAGGCATGCGCCACAACGCCCGGCTAATTTTTTTTGTTTTTAGTAGAGACAGGGTTTCTCCATGTTGGTCAGGCTGGTCTTGAACTCCCGACCTCAGGTGATCCACCTGCCTTGGCCTCCCAAAGTGCTGGGATTACAGGCGTGAGCCACCACGCCCTGCCAACTTTTATTCTTTCTCATGATTCTGTGTGAAGCCTGAACGAAAGCTGAGTGGTTCTTCTGATGTCCTTATTTGAGGTGGGTTAATCTAGGACGACTTTATTACTTTATTAGTAAGTATGGCGGGCTGGGAGTGCTGGGACAATCCCCTATGCCACATGATCTCTCATCCTCTACCAGACTAGTCTAGATTTCTCTTTTTCTTTTCTTTTTGAGATGGAGTCTTACTCTCACCCAGGCTGGAGTGCAGTGGTGCAATCTCCACTCACTGCAACCTCTGCTTCCCAGGCTCAAGCAATTCTTCTGCCTTAGCCTCCTGAGTAGGTGGGATTACAGGGGCACACCACCACGTCCAGCTAATTTTTGTATTTTTTTTTAATAGAGACAGGGTTTTACCATGTCAGCCAGGCTGGTCTCGATTTCCTGACCTCAGGTGATCTGTCCGCCTTGGCCTCCCAGAGTGTTGGGGTTACAGGCATGAGCCACCACACCTGGCCTAGTCTGGGTTTCTTCACTTGCCGATTAATGAAGAGCAAACAGCAGAAAGAGAGAAAACCACACGCCCTTTTCGAGCCTTCGCTTGCATCACGTTTGCTAATGTCTCATTGGCTAAGGCAAGTCACATGGCCAAGCCCAGGTTCAAAGGTTAGAGAAAAATACTCCGCCTTTTTCTTGTAGGGTCTGCAAAATCACATTGCAGGAATGGGTAGAATTTATGGCTACGTTGCAAGCAATCACAGAGGTGGAACTAGTAAACCATTAAAATATTTTGTAACCCAGAAGTTCCTGGCTCAATTTCTGGCAAAGCATTTAAAAGATGTATTAAAAGATGGCATGCATGATACAAACAATCCAAATTTGCTGACTTTTTCTGTAAAGAAAAATGGCTGTTAGAATCATGTTATGGAGCAAATATTTTGAGCAAATAAACACAGTCTGTCCTTTCAAAGTAAATATGACATTTCAACAATGTGTAAGAAAGCACTAATTTTTCAAAAGAAAATTATGAAAAAAAAAAGCCTTTCAAAATAGTTTGAAAATATTTCCAATGTGAACTTATTCTGTTTTAAAAATGGATGTTAATTAATCCTGTAATGCCAGCACTTAGGAGGGCTTAGGCAGGAGGATTGCTTAAGGCCAGGAGTGTCAGATCAGCCTGGGCAGCATAGAGAGGCCCCCATCTCTACTAAAAATTTTAAAAAATTCACCAGGCATGTGGTGCATGCTTGTAGTCCCAGCTATTCAGGAGGCTGAGGTGGAAGGATAGCTTGATCCCAGGAGTCTGAGGCTGCAGTGAGGCATGATTGAGCCACTGTACTCCAGCCTGGGCAACAAAGTGAGACCCTGTCTCTAGAATCTTTTTTTTAAAAAAAGGATATTGGATTATGCAAGAAAATCCAAGACATTCCCACCACTTATAGTTGTACTTTTTAAATGGATTTTTTTTTTTTTTTTTTTTTTGAGACAGAGCTTCGCTCTGTTGCCCAGGCTGCAGTGCAGTGGCACAATCTCAGCTCACTGCAACCTCCACCTACTGAATTCAAGCGATTCTTGTGCCTCAGCCTCCTGAGTAACTGGGACTACATGCATATGCCACCACACCCGACTAATTTTTGTACTTCTTAGTAGAGATGGGGTTTTGCCATGTTGGCCAGGCTAGTCTCTAACTCTTGGCCTCAAGTGATCTGCCCACCTTGGCCTCTCGAAGTGCTGGGATTATAGGCATGAGCCACAGTGCCTGGCCAAGGAACAGTAGATTAACATGAGATTAAACATGCCACATATTTTTAGGTTATCAATTATACTCAAAGATTCATAATAAAATATATTGACCCAAAATAGTTATATATTGGAGTAACAGGCAAAAATAAAGCAACATTTACAATGAAACATGAAACTTCAAATGAATTCTGAAGTTTTTGCCATATCTTCAGACTTGGTGAGGAGATGTGGGAATAGGTATAAGGTGAGACAAACTGCATTTTTATGTTTCTCTATCACTAGGGGTTCCTTCCCAGAAAAGCTTGTTTGAGATGTACTATCACCCTATAAGGAACTATCCTTACATATGTAATATCTTGGAATTGTCTGTTTGCCTATATGTTTTAGATACAATTTTTCTTTTAGTTTCGATTATGTTCTCCAGGACAGGGTTATATTTCTTAATTACTTTTTAGGATAATATAAGGTCATTATAGTTTTTAATTAATAAAAATTAAAAGTCTTCAAAATCTTTTGAAGTTTTAGTGGGGAGGTAAACAGGTGCAATAACTTTGGAAAACAGATGGATATTCATATACCAGGTGAGTTAGCAGTTTTATTCTTAGGAATATATGAGAAGCTCTTGCACATGTTTAAGACTGGTCACAGCAACACTGTTCCTAAAAGCAAAAACCTGGAAAGAACTCAAATGCACATCAACGGGAGTGTGGATTCAAGAATTGTTGTGTAATCACACAATGAAATATTACATAGCATTCTTACCTAATAAGACACTACAATACCCACAATTGGATAAATCTTACAAATATTAGGTTGGAGCAAAAGTAACTGTGTTGTTTTCTATTAAAAGCAATGACGAAAACCGTAATTACTTTTGCATCAACTTAATATACTATCCAATGGAAAAAAGTTATCAGGACACTATCTATAGCATACTACCTTTACATAATATAAATGCTGGTCCCTGTATATCAATGTGTCACTGAGTTTTGCAGTTTTGGTAGGTCACACAATAGAAATGAAAGGGTTAGTTTAAATATCTAACTTGTAACACAAATAGCTTTTTTTAGGCATATTAAAACTTTTACTAAAAAGAAAAAAGATTTAAACATTGTGTTAGAATGGATATAGCAAATTATGGATTTTATGTTTTTAGTGAATTTAATAATAAATAAATACAAGTATATAGATTTATGTTTATATATAGGTAAAAATTAAAAGAGCAAAACAACATTTTTGTTGAATTGAACGTAATATAATTTTAAAAACTGATACTCTCCTGATGTAGTACTTAAGCATTAGATTCCAATTAAGGTTCATGGTAGCCAGCCTCCAAGATGGCCCTGAGTGATCCTGAACTCCTCATGTTCATGCCCTTTTGCAGTACCCTCCTACTTGGATTAGGATGGAGTTTTGTAGCTATAGGATATTGTGGAAATAACCATGTGTGACTTCTGAAGCTAGACTGTGAAAAGACAATGCAGCTTCTGTCTTGCTCTGTCTTGGGTCTCTCACTTTTATGGGGAGCCAGTCACTATATCATGAGGATTCTCAAGCAGCCCATGGGGAAGCCCAGAAGAGGAGGATCTGAAGCCTCCTGCTGGGAAACAGCAGCAGGTGAGTGAGCTTTCTTGGGAACAATCCTAAGCTTCGTCCAACCCTTCAGGTGACTGTGGTCCTGGACAGCATCTTGACTACAACCTCATGAGAGACTCTGAGCCAGAACCACTCAGCTAACTGTCCCCAAATTCCTGACCTGCAGAAACTGGGAGTTAATACATATTTACTGCTATTTTGAGCTGTTATGATTTACAGTAATTTATTACACAGCCATAGACTAATACAAAATTAGCTAGTTATGGTTCTTTTATACTTAATGCTTCCAGTGGCTATTTTTTTCATACCAAGCGCCTTAACATTCAACATATTAACAATAAATTATTTCAAAATAACTCGTGCTCTGTTATGTGTCACTTTACATAATATAAATGCTGGTCATAATATATATACATAATATAAATGCTGGACACATCTCAATGTGTCACTGAGTTTTGTAGTTTTAGTAGGTCACACAATAGAAATGAAAGGGTTAGTTTAAATATCTAACTTGTAACACAAATAGCTTTTTTTAGGCATTTTAAAACTTTTACTAAAAAGAAAAAAGATTTAAACATTGTGTTAGGATGGATATAGCAAATTATGGATTTTATGTTTTTAGTGAATTTTCCTATGGATTTTTCTAGTTTTCCTTTCCCCCCATTGATTAAATTAAAACCTCTATATTATCCATGAGTTCCTTAACAGAAGTCCTGGTGCCTGGAAATTATTTATATAATGAATAATAGCTGCCATTTTTGAGCACTTATCAGGGGTAGAGGTTGTGCTAAGGCTTTTATATTCATTTCCTCATGCAATTAGAAGAATTAGATGAGAAAGGAAGGCAATCACCACAGAAAGGAAGGCAATCACCAGGAAGAGGTATTATCCAGAAAGTAGGAATGAGAAAGGGAAAGATAAAATGATGTTATTTGTTTTCCTTATGTTTTTTGACTTTGTTTTTTTAGAGCAGTTTTAGGTTCACTGCAAAATTGAGAGGAAGGTACAGAGATTCCCCATGTCTCCCCACCCCACACATGCATAGCCTCCACCATTATTGACATCCCCTACCAGAGTGGTACATTTGTTGCAGTCAATAAACCTAATTGACACATCATTATCACCCAGAGTCCATAGTTTACATTCAGGTTCACTCTTGGTGTTCGGCATTCTATGAGTTTGGACAAATGTATAATGACATGTTTTCCTTATTTTCAATGGTTCTTTGAAGAGCATTCATAGTGCTTCATTAAAATATATTTCTTTTTATATTGTATTTTTCTTAATTGAAACACATAAACATTTTGTCATTTAGCTGCAATTTCATTCAATTTAAAATGCATTTCATCTTCATAAGAAGTAATTTATAGTTTAAATTTAAAATATTACCTTTTAAAATGATAATCTTTAATATACAGTGAAAGCTTAAGTTTTTAGCATAGTAGATAGTATAACTAGAGCTTGGTGATTAATGCTAAGCTAGTGAGTGAACTACTTTATTATGGAAATAAATAAGTATAAAATATTAATTTATCTCTTAAAATTTGAAGTACTAAGTTTTATTCCTCATAATTACTTGTATTTTTCCCAATTGAATACTTCTACTTTTTGAAGAAAGATATAACTGTGTTGAATGTTATAATTCACTGGCAGTCATGATATACTTTTTAAAGACTGAGCCTGTTAACATGATTTTAATAAAAATCAGGAGAGTGAAAATTTAAACTAAAAACAGATTCCAGCTTTCTCCAACATCTTTATCACTTTCCTTATGGGCAGTGTTAAATCTATCTTATTCTCTTTAATTTTTCCTTATTGAGTTTAAAGTAATAACAAATAGCAAATCTTAAATGTGACTTAAGTATATACTAAGTGTTCCCTATTGACTGACTCCTATTCATTTATTTCTCCTGTTGGATATTTTCGTAAGCATGTAGCATAGAGCTATTAGGAAGGTTGGAGAAGGTTCCAATCAGAAGATGAATTTTGAGCTGGTCTTGGAAGCAAGTAATGAGTGAAAAAGAGGTGAGGTGGGTGACTTTGGGTACAATTCCATTCAGGATGAGATGATAGCAGGTGAAAAAGTACAGAGCTAATTTTTTTCTATAAAGCAACAGAAAGCTGAAAAAATTAAATTTCAAAACAATACCAGTTACAATACTATCAACCATCATAACATATTAAGAATAAATTCAACCAAACGTGTGGTAGGCAATTTTTGTATATCAGCTTTGTATTCTCTGACCTCATTAAATTCACTTATTAATTCTAGTAAGTTAAAATTTTTTTCTTATGATTTTTCTACATAAAAGAACATATCAACTACTAATAGGAAGTCTTCTGTTCACTTTTTACGTTATTTATTTACGTATTTTTGCCTTATTGAACTGGCTATTACCTCTAGTATAGCACAAACTACAAAACATTGCAGAGAATAAGTAAAATATATCTAAATATATCTAATATAAAATATATCTAAATAAATAATGAAATATACCATGTTTATACATTGGCAGATTCAAGACTGTTAGGACATCTATTCTCTCCCAAATATAAACTTAACACTATTCCAAATAAAATCTCAGCATGCTTTAAAAAAAATCTAGAGGCCAATTCTAATATATTTATGGATTGCTGAAGACCTAGAATATGCACATTCTGAAAAAAAATTTTATTGGAGAATTCACACACCTGATTTCAAGGTATACTTTAAAGCTTCTATAATTGAGACAATATGGCATTAGTATAAGGAGAGACAAGTAGATCCAAGAAAAAAAAAAGTATTTAGAAGTTGTTCCATAGTTACATGGTAATCAATTTTTGGCAAAGTGCCAAAGTAAATCAATGGGAAAAGAACAATTTCAACAAAAGATGTGGAACATCTGTATGTCTGCATGGGAAAATAAATTAACCCTGACCTCTGCCTCACACCATCCACAACGTTTTTTAAGATGGGAAGTAGACCTCAATGTAAAAGATAAAATGGTAAAACTTCCAGAAGCATAGGAGAATGTCTTTGTGCTCTTGCCACTGCCATCGATTTTTAGGCTAGGACACAAACACTATCTATAAAAAGAAAAACTGATAAGACTTCAGAACAATACATCATTAGGATAATTAAAAGG